>NC_064290.1:17517389-17544773 GCF_019186545.1 Solanum stenotomum
TAATAACTCAGTTTGTATATAAAAATACAATATAACTCGATGGGAGATTCTCTAACCGACAACCATCACTATGAGTTATGTGATGATACAACGTCTAGCCCACACTTCCAGAACTATCCTATACTTTGTCAGGGTATAGAATCTACTACTAAGTGGATCTACTAGTCTATGCTAAAAGCATTAGGGAATCATCTAAAAAGTATGACCCTTTCTACCCACGTTGGCTACATGGTTTATGGGGGCGGTGAGTTGTCTGAACTCTCCCCCATATCGATGCTCAATACTACTCCCAAAATATAACTAACTCATATGTTTAAAAGCATAACTCTTTCCGTGTTTTGAGACTATTACTCAAAAATAGTTCTCTTAAAAGAGATGGTAGTCAAACTGCTTAAAACTCTTTTGGAAATCTCAGTTTCCACTCATCTTAAATGTAAAAACATTTACTCTTGGGAATACTTAGTTCCCATATATCATTTTAAAGAAAATGAACTCAACTCTACTCTTCCTCAACTCAGTGCTCAAGTCTTTAAAACAAGGTTAAAACATTTTGTAAAAAGTCTTCTTAAAATAAGGTTCATGTCGAATTATGGACATGAACGACTCAATTTACGGTTTTCAATAACCATGCATAGAACTCAATACTTGCACTCAACAACTCCAGAACTGAAGGAGTCAATGATACTACTCATCTCAAGAATGCTCGACTCGGAGGGTTCATGCAAAATTATGGGCATGAAATACTCAACTCTAGGACTAAAAGATACTCCTCATCTCAAGACTGCTTGACTCATAGGGTTCATGCAGAATTATGAGCATGAACTACTCAACTCAAGGACTAAATGATATTTCTCATCTCAAGATTGCTCGACTCATAGGGTTCATGCAGAAATATGGGCATGAATTACTCAACTTAAGGACCTTCATAGGTAACATGTAATAGTCCTATGATTAGGAATATGATCCCAAAATGATTAGGAACTCAATACTCAAGACATAGAACTTGAAGATACTACTTCTCTTAAAGAAAATCAAGTTATGAAGTTCATGCAGAATTTATGGGCATGAACGACTTGACTCAAAGGTCGACATAACAGTATGAACTCATGTATACGACTCTTCTCATTCTCATACTTACTTCCTCAAAACTCTATTTAAGAACTCAAGTGTTGGCTTTAAAAAAACACTTTTCAAAATTTATAACTCAAAATAGGGTTCATGTTGAAATATAGACATGAGCAAATCAACTCTAGGATGTCAATAACAATATAGAAACTCAATAATTAAGAATAGAATTTTTAAAAGAAACATGAACTCAAGAACACAAAATCAACTTATCTCAAGAATACTCAAATCTAGGAAAAGAATTATATATTACTCTTATACTGATCTGAAAGTAGATATAGGGCGTCAGGACGAACTAGTCCAACAATATGATAGCCTTACATACCTGGAAGAACAAGGTTCTTGAAGAATCTTGATGAAATTTATAAGAAGAATCTTGATTAGAAGTCTTGAAACCCTAGCTTAAAGGTAAACAATCAAGAAAACCTTTCTTGAGAATCTTGAATTAGTTTCTTGAAATCTCTATGACCAAGAATTATGATTTTCATTAGTGATTCATAATTGTATGAAGGAAGTTGAGTTGGAAAGAATGAAATTCTTGGAGAAGAACTTACATTGAATAAGAATCTTGAAAAAAGATTGAAAGAATTTTGAAAAAGATTGAAAGAATCTTGAATGAAGTCTTCTACTTTGATTTTTCCATAGGGTTTTGCCCTAGGGTTTGAGAGATAAGAAAATGATGGATTAAAAGATGAAAATCTGATTGATTCGAGACTTATATTAGTCAAAAAATTCGCAACTCTCACCTCAAGAACTCAACAAGAACTTCATTATCAAAGAATGAAGCACAAAACTCAAGAACTCAACAAGATTATCAACATACTCAATCTCATGGATGAAATTCATAAAAGAAACTCATGATTGGCGTGTGGACGAACAAACCCAACACTATGAAAGCTTACATACCTCAAAGAATTAGGTTCTTGGCGAAATCTTGAATTTCTTGAACGAACGCTTGAAACTTTGAACTTTTTCTCCTCTTGAATCTTCTCTCTAAAATCCTAAATGCTTTTGGGGATGAATGAAATTGATTCTAATCAGTTTAGACCCTTAATTGGGTGTAATTCATGTTTATAATAAGTGGGGGTTAGGAAATGACTAAAATACCCCTCCTATATTCGGGTAACTTTTCTTAAATGGACAGCCTGACTTGTAAAGGTCATATCTCTCTGATACAAGTTCAAAAATTAGCAAACTTGGTGGCATTGGAAATAGGAATCAAAGATCTTTCATTTGATATCTTATGGGTCTCCTAACTCGTCCTGTACTGAAAGTTATGGTCATTTGAAGTTGACCCAAAACGTAAAATAACTAAGGAATGACTTGAATGAATTCTCTTTAATTCGTTTTGGAACTCAAGGTGCTATATCTAGTGACCTGACCTTAAAACTTAAGAAATTTTAAATTCCTTGCTAAAATCCTACTCACAACAAAGAAAGGTTCGAGTCTTAGCTCAAAACAAATTTGTGGTGTTACATGTAGGAGGTAGGGCTAACTCATAAACGACATCATAACCGTCCGCAAAATCTCAAATGGCCAAATATATCTGGGGATAAGCTTGTCCCACATCCCAAATTTTGTAACACCCTTCATAGGTGTCACTTGAAGGAATATCAAGTCACCAATTGTGAATCTCAAAGGTCGATGCCTATGATCAACATACAGGGTGCCTGCTTTGAGCTGTCATGAGCATATCATGAACCACCCACACATGATCTAAGGCCTCCTGAAGCAAATCAGTACCACACAGCCTAGGCTCTGAAAACTGAAACCAACCTACTAGATTGCAATAATGTCTACCATATAAGGCTTCGAACGATGCCATCTAAATACTAGAGTGGTAGTTGTAATTATACACAAACTACACTAAAGCCACAAAATGGTCCGACTAACCTCAAAAATAATAAAATATAGGCCTGAAACATGTCCTCCAAATCCTGAATAGTCCTCTCTGACTTCTCATCAGTCTGTGGGTGGAAATTTGTGCTTAGGTCAACACGGGTAACTAACTCCTCCTGAAAGGTCCTCCAAAAGCTAAAACTAAAATGAGAACCCAGATTGAAATGATAGATATTGGCACCCTGTGAACATGAACTACCTCCACAATATAGATTTGAGTTAACCTCTCGGCACTGAAAGTAGACTGAACGGGAAGTAAGTGTGCCGACTTGGTTAACCGATCAACGATGACCCCAAATGTTGTCAACATCTCTAGATTTCTAAGGCAATCCCATAACAAAGTCCATGGTTATACACTCCTACTTCCACTCCATGATGACAATCTTTAAAACTCACCAACATGCCTCAAATGCCCGACCCTCACTAGCTAACAACACACATAACGAGACATATAGTCTACAATGTCTCTCCTCAAAGTGTTCCACCAACAATGCTTCCTCAAATGACGATTCATTTTTGTGGTGCTCAGATGGATAAAAAACTAAATCCCTAACTATCGGAACACACATACGACTATCAAATATCAAAACCCCACCTGAATCTAAGGCAGATTACTCGGTATCACCTCGTAAGACCTAATCTCAGAGGGCCACCAAAGTCTCATCCTCAAATATTGTACATGCGGATGCACATTAACTGGTTTTGGCCAAGTTCAAAAACCCTGACGGGGTGCTCAGGATTCGTCCTGAACCCAATGCATGCAAATGAAATATGCTACCCCACCAAATTTGACATTCCTAACTCAATAGAGCCATCATAACTTCTAATAGAGGTCGTTTCAATGAAAAGTGGTATCACACCCAAACTCTATTTTAAGTCAAATTCCACAAAGAGGCTTAGAATTGGCCTAAAATCCTCGAAATCCGTACATAAGGTCTTTATAGATCAAACTCGATATCTCAAAGCTCATGAAACCGTCAAATTGAATTATGAGGTAGTCTTCCTGAATTTTTGACCAAAGTCAAGCATTTAAGTTTCTAAAGCTCCCAAAACATGAAAACTTGCACAAAATTATCCCTTCTATCAATCTGAATTATACAACAAGAAAAGTAAGTAAAAATGTAGCTTTTTAAATAGTAAGTGCGCTTGTAGTGCTTCTAGTACTATATTGAAGTGTAATATATATTTGTTCCAGGGATATGATTTCTTCTTTCTTCGGCTAAAAAGCTAGGGCTTGTGGTTCGTTATTATTCCAAATGAATAACCATGTGATCAAACTGTCAGTCTCAACAAGTCATAAATGACTTGGGGTCGCTATAGGAACGCTCTAAAAAATGAGAAGAGGGAAATAAAATAAAAACGACAGTGAGGGTCATTACATATGAATAAAAATAAAATTACATTCAAATATCGAAATAATAAAATATGATAATTTTTATACATAGGAGAAAATCATGAAGACTAATGCAAAACTAATGCAAAACTTCAAACTAACAAAAAGGGTATGAATCATACTAACAAGAAATAATTTACGAAAAAAAGTTTGAGAAATTAAATTAATACAAACAAAATACATTTGAAAAAACAAAATTATCAACACGAGTTGTGATGCAGTACTGAGACTGCTTCACCCTTAATCAGAGGTCTTGAGTTTGAGCCCTAGGTATGAAGAAAATCTTGTTGGAAGCATCACCCTCGAATAAGCCCTGTAGTATGTGATCTCAATTTAGTCAGGACACTATTGCGGGCTCATGACACCAATTGAAAAATAATTTAAAAATAATAATTTGGGTTTAGGTCACACCTTAAATACAAACACGATGAACTTTAAAAAATATACGTACTAATAAAATTAGGGTTTAGATCTTGATAAAATGTACATACTAATAGAATTAGTGATTAGGTTTTGAAAAATTATAACTTTTAAAAATTTAGGGTTTACGTATTGTAATGACTTCAAGACCTAAAACACCAATAAATTATAATGAACTTTTAAAAAAATGTGTGTACTAATCAAAATTAGAGTTTAGGTCTTGAAAAAATGTAACTTGTAAAAAATTATGGTTAAGATCTTTTGTAACTTCAAGACCTAAAACATCAATAAAATGAACTTGAAGAAAATATATGTACTAATAAAATTAGGCTTCAAGTATGGAAAAATATTACTTCTAACAAATTAGGATTTATGTATTGTAACTTCAAGACCTAAAATATCAACAAATTAAAATGTACTTTTAGGATTTAGGTCTTTAAAAATGTAACTTCTAAAAATTACCATTTAGGTCTTGTAAATGAATATCGAATATAAAACATTAATTTTAAACATTGCATGTAAAAGACTGTGTTCTATCCGTATGGATTCTGGCATGAATCCACGACCCATACTAATTAATTAACAATTTAAAAAATAATAATTTCAAATCCATTAAATTAAATGTCTTGTGATATACTACCAAATTTAAACATGTCGTTTAAATTCCAAATCTAACTTCTACATTTTAGATAAAATTGAGCTCAAATTGATATAGCTAAAGCCTTGAGGATAGTTTAGTCATTCAACGGTAAAACTTATTTTCGAAATGCCTTCTTTGAATGAAAAGTGAAAAGCTTTCTAATATTCTAAGTATGATAAATAAATGTTTGTGCCCCAAAATTCTCACTTACCATATCTTCCCTCTACTTCCCTCTACATATATCAGAGGTAGAAGTAGTCCCTACGGTTTACTTCTTGCCGCTAACAATTCACAACAAGCTCCGATGACCTGAATTACATTGTTTCTAGTGCCTACATGAATCAGGTAAATCAATTTTCCTCTTCCTAATTTGTTCCTTCGTACTATCTTTTAGGGTTCAAATCGTTGTTCATACTTGTTATAGAGTTTTATGTGGAGAATTTGATGTTGTATTTCTACTAGATGAGTTTAATTTCTTTGATATGCTTTACTTGATTCGAGAGTGTGTTGGAAACAAGATTCTCTACTTTCACAAGTTACGGGTAAGGTTTGGGTATGTTGTTGTTGTTACACAAGTTTAATTCTACCAAGTTAACATTTTTCTGAAACAATTCTAGTGCATAAGATTTCTGTGAGCCAAGGGTTTAGCGGAACCAGTCTCTCATGGTTAAGGATGCAAATAACTTATGTTCTTCAAATTAAATCATTTATTAAAAAAAATTACTTTCAGAGAAAAATAATATGTGTTTTGTGTTGTATGTGCTCAAAATGACTTCTCTTTTGGCCACACCTCGAATGTACAAAAAAATGTTTTTTGTACTTTTAACCTCACAGAAGCCTTTAGCCAAATATGCTATACTAGAAACGTTAGAATTCCTATTCTTTCTAACTTTCCAATATTTCTTAAAAAATTCATTGATTACGTCTATCAAGAATGCAACAATTGTGAATCGAATATACTTCAATGATTAAAAAGAATGACTATAGAGAAATTGGCTTGTCTTAAATTGTTGATCATCAAAGAATCTCCTAATTTGAATAAGGAATCTAATTGTTAATCATCATAGAATACGACCAAAAAGGACAAAAGGACNCTTTTAGCCTCACAGAAGCCTTTAACCAAATATGCTATACTAGAAACGTTAGAATTCCTATTCTTTCTAACTTTCCAATATTTCTTAAAAAATTCATTGATTACATCTATCAAGAATGCAACAATTGCGAATCGAATATATTTCAATGATTAAAAAGAATGACTATAGAGAAATTGGCTTGTCTTAAATTGTTGATCATCAAAGAATCTCCTAATTTGAATAAGGAATCTAATTGTTAATCATCATAGAATATGACCAAAAAGGACAAAAGGACTATTAGCCCATACAATAACATACCCGATGTAATCTCATAAGTGGGGTGTGGGGAGACTAGAATGGTGCTTGACTCAAGACAGAACTTAAGTTGTTGTTTTCACTCCTTTATTTATCCCGTTCACATTCTTTTTCCTTATGTTGTTTCTCCTTTTCTCTTGGAGGTTCTCATTTTTGGTCCCTCTCGTTTTCATCATTTGCCTTATCCTTCGGCCTAGGTTCATCTTTCCGAAGTTTTTCTTTTCTCTTTTATAATATTTTGCAGCTCATACACATTCTTTGTAATGAGATCCAAAGGTTGTAGAAACTTGAAGTCTTCATCCATATCAGTTTCATCCTACATTCTTTAGTTATTGTTGGTTAGTTCAACATTATCAAAAGAACTAAACTTCAGATACAAAAATCAGAATATCAAAATGGTTGCATTACATTTCTCCGATTTGTTTCTAGTTCAAGATATTCAATACCCTTTGACACATAGGTAACAAAAGCACCGAGAGGATGGAAATCTACTTCCTCCTAGTGCACAAAGGGAATATAACAATTCTCACATAAGAGCACAATGGAAGGAATTATACTTCCTCCTGGTGTTCTTGTTACCTTTGTGCAAAAGGGTATTCAATATCTTGAACTAGAAACAAAATGGAGCAATGTTATGCAAACATTTTGACATTATGATTTTTGTATTTGAGGTTTAACTCTTTTGATAACTCTAAACTAATCAATAATAACTAAGAAATGCAAAATAGTACTGATATGGATGAAAATTTGTAGTTTCTACAGACTTTGGATCTCGTTACATAGAATGTATATGATCTGCAAAATATATTTAAAAAGTTGTTAACTTTGCCATTGCAGAATCAAATCAATGCTATCAAGTGGGAACCCTCATGTTCATTTGCTGACTTCATGCTCTGATGATACCACAATTAAGGTAATTCCTATCTTGTCCTTCTAAAGCAGGTAAAGTATCAAAGAAGAAAACAAAACAGCAATTGTGTCTTCACATGTTTTAGAAAATTGCTTTTTATGTTTTCTAAGTACCTTTGAATATTTATTTAGGTTCTGAATTTATGTATGAGTTGTGTTAATGCATCTTATTGTCTTTTTCTTCTGAGCATTCCTTGCCATTTTATTTTTGTGTTATCAGGAAGTCCCTTATTTAAATCTTTGTTATGAATTGGAACTTGCAAATGTTGCTCCTTAAGCAAAATCAGCTTAAATCGTGGTGTGTGGGTTAGGTGCACGTCACATTTTGAATTGTGCTGCAGACATAAGCTTGGTATATTTAAATGGAATAGGGTAGAGTGGCAGTGCGGTATGCCGCTGGCCCTCGGCAATTTCTTGATTAACAGAAAGAAATTTGCTTTGATTATTATGCCTTTTCAGGAGATATATGCCATCAAATGAAGTCCAACTGGAGCTGGTAGAAGCAATCCGAATCAACAGTTGTGCTGGCAAGTTATTCTATCTATTGCTACCGGTCTTGTTTACAGTAGTCTTTCTATCATACTTGATTATATATTATTTATCTTTTTGGTTAGATTAGATTTATTCATATTAAACACTTATTGGTTTTTCACACTACGACCCCCCACCCCACTCAAATACACACAGACATCCCAAAAGAACAACAAAGGGGAAAAAATAAAGATTAATGGGAATGCCATCCCTCACCTGACTGATTTGCCTTCCACACTGGGCCTATAAATGTTTAGGCATCTAGAAAGAAATCACCTAAAGCTTATTGTCCTTTTTAGGATTTAAACTCTAGTCGCCATTATCTTCACTCACTTCATTGCTCCTAGTTTACAGCCTTGGGTGCATTGGGGTTGACTTCCCTCTTTAGTTTTTACTTCTTTTTCTGGTAAACTATTGTCAAATGCGCACTTAAGCCCTAAAACGAGGCTCAAAACGGGGTGAGTGCTTTTCCTCGCTGAATGTGCGTACATAAGGGGGAAAGTAGGTCAGGTAAAATTCAAAGGATGAATATTACAACTAAGCATGCATCAAACCTTGTGGAAATAATCATACTTACAATTATTATTTTAGAATTAAACACATATTTTTTTTCTCCATTTGCGGATTGCTCTTTAAGTCCCTACAAACTTTAAAACCCCAAGAGTTGAGTTGCAAATTTTGGAATGATTGCAATCTGGCCTGTAATCCCTTGCGAGTAAAAATATTCCAGAGAGATACAATTTCACTTTAACCATACAGCAAATGGATTCTTGGTGTGCGATGAGCCTAAAAAGGGATCTAAGTATTGCACCTAACCTTTTAGTTCTATGAGCTTACTGGTTTTGTTTTATTGTTTGTCTGTGTAGTGGTTCATTTAAATCTACTGTGAAGGTATGGCATGTTCAATGAGGGAGTCTTCTTCATAGTTTGAATGGTAACATGTGATGGATGTGAACTCATTATGTCTAATAAAATGAAAGAATGTGTCAGTCACAATTTGAAAAGCAAAATCAAAGAATGAGGCGGAAGATGATCAGTGAGAAATAATAATCGTACCTTAATCAAGTAAATCACAACTTGAAGAAATCAAAATCCTCTAACTTTGACCTCTTCTCCATCTCCACTTCAACAATCGACCCAAAACTTCATTGTTGTTCTATAAAAAACCATTTTTTTTCAAACGAGTTTATTTTTCAACACAGCCGAGCTTTACTACCTCTTTCCGGAAATTGATGCTTCAAAATTGTTGATTTATACACCGCTTCTTCTGAATGGAAAGTTGGAACTGTTATACAATCATATAGATACCCGTCCAACGTTCATCAGAGTGAGTTCGATCACAATCAACGAAAATTTTGTGGCATCGAAACAGACGTTGAAAATCAACGAGGGAAATGGATTTTTGCGGTACATGATGGTGTAGACGACGATGTTAAAGGTGGTGATAGAGAAGTTTGTAGTTGAAGCGAAGACAGTGAATTTGATGGCGATAGCTCCGACGAAGGTGATTGATACCACACACTTCGATTCCTGCACCGTGGGAGAGTGGGAAAGGGGTTAGGGGAAAAAATGAGGGGAATGACTAAAAAGTTAATTAAAGGGAAAATTGGGATTTGGGAAGTAACACTCTTTTTTTTCAAGGATAATTTGGTTAAGATCCCCCGCAAGTATAATTAAAAAATAGCGGCGTCCAGAAAAGCTCCACAATTTCATATAACTTTGAGGAGGTTCTAGTAACCTCCCCTATTAAACCTTAGCAAAATTAACTATTTTTTGTAGTGGGCATTCTTAATAAATCAGTATTCTCAAAGGCGATCCTCCTATATGTGGTTTGTTTACTTGTACTCAGTTGAACTATCAATCAATTTTCTCAAAGGCGATCGCCTTTGGGGAATGGTGATGTGAGGCACAGCTTTTACGCCCATTACTGGCAAGGTGAGGCGACCTCAAAATGGCGAGCAAAGGCGAGTTGCGAGTGGGAGGTGAGGTGAGCCAATAAAGGCGTCACCTTTATTTTTTAAAAAATTGGGAATTAATAATTAAAAGGTAACATTACGGTTTATTTGGAGTTTTGGACAAACCCAGCTCTGTTTTCCCTTTTTTCCCTTGAGTTCGTAGTAGTGACTCTCTTCTCCAGCTTCGCGACCTCCAGCAGGTACGTTTTCTCTCTTCTTCAGTTCTTCTGTCTCCTCTGCTTCGTGACCTTTAGCAGCTACATTTTTAGAAATTGTTTTCTTCTTCTTTAATGTGTAGTCAGCAGTGTGCACAGTCTTTGTTTTTTTTTGCTCTGTTATTTAATTTCTGCAGACTATTGCAATATGGATATTGTTTTCTTTAAGAAAATATTCTAGTCCTTCGATATTTATTTCTTCCCAACTCAATTTAGTTTTATAGTAATTCTACGGTTAGTTTTGACTTACTGTTTGCTAATATGTTATTGCTATATGAAATTTTGAATATCTATATATTCAAATATTTTGGATATCTATGTATTCAAAGGACGGGTGCCTCGTCGACCCTTGTCGCCTTTCGTCATCCAAAACACTGCTATCAATACCTATATACCTATTCCATTTATTTGGGTGGGGACGTAGGGGGAGGGGAGAGAGTGGATTGAGAATGAGGTAACTGTGTATCTTTCTATAAGATCATCAAATCTTTGTATCCTTCTTGTTGAATTGTTTTGTTTTTTTACCGATTAGGTTCTATTCCATATTGAATCTAGGAAACCTCTTTACTCTGTTGTATTTAGTCTGAACGATGAATACTTAGCAAGTAGGTCATTGGATAAATGCATGAATATATGGTTAATGAAGGAGGCCTAGATTATAAAAACTTACAATGGTGATGGCGGTATTTTTGAAGTGTGTTGGAGCAAGGAAGGGAACAATGCTGCAACTTCTTTTGCAAACAACAAGGTTTGTGTGTTTGATATTTGATTGTGGATGTTGAGGGATATCTTTAAAAGGACTTAGGAACACTAAGGCACAGATTTCACAATTCTAGAAACTCTGCCTTGCAGAAACGCATATTGTAGATATGTTTTTTTTTTAATTTGTCACTCGATGTTCTGTTTACCCACGTTGGGGCCGACTATATCATTATGACTTTCATTTAAACTTAGGGTTGCGGTACCCTAATGATTTAGTTGCCCCAATGTGGGTAAACCGGACACCGAGTGAGAAATAAAAAAAACTTATCTACAATCTGCATTCCTGCACGGGAGAGTTTCTTGAATTGTGAAATTCCTACCTTCTCTGTGTTGCCAAGTACTTTTAAAGCTATTTCTTAACCTTTACAATCAAATATCAGACACACAAACCTTGTTGCTTGCAAAAGAAGTTGCCACATTATTCCCTTCCTTGTTCCAATACACTTTGAAATATTGGCATCGCCATTGTAAGTTTTACAATCTTGGCCTCCTTCACTGATCATATATTCATGCATTTATCCAATGACCCACTTACCAAGTATTCACTGTTTGGACTGAATGCAACAAAGTAAACACGTTTCTTGGATTCAAAATGGAAGAGAACCTACTCAGTAAAAAAAATAATATTCAAAATAGAAGACAATTCTTATTAGTTGAAGGGAAATGTTCTTTTTGTGTAGCTTTGGAATCAACTCTTGTTCATAGTTTGTTGAATTATACTTTGTAAATTGGTTGTTGTGTGTTATAGAGGAAAAGTGAAGAATACTACAGTTGGACCGGTTCAATGGTAAACATTTCAAGAGATGGAGGAGTAAAATACTTTTCTACTTATATCTACTCAATGTTTCTTATGTGTTAACTAAGAAGAATCCTAATAAAGTTGACAACACCTCTATGAATGATGATGAACTTATTTCTCATCTAGAGAAGTGGAAAAGTACGATGGTGATTCCTACAAGTGTCGGTATTATATTCTTACTTGTCTATTATATTTGATAAATTTATGATTATTATAATTGAACTTACTCTAATGCAAAGAAAATTTGGAGAATATTGCATAGTAAATATGATACCGAAGAAGCTGGAGCGAAAAAATATGTAGCTAGTAGATTTTTTCATTTTCAAATAGTGGACAACAAATCAATGGTTGACCAAGCTCAAGACTTTATAATGATTGTTGAAGAGCTCCGGTCTGAGGAGATCAAAATTGGAGATAACCTTATTGTTTGTGGCATAATAGATAAATGTCCACCTTCTTGGAAGGAATTTCAAAAACCTATGCGCCACAAACAAAAGGAAACCTCTCATGAGTAATTGATAATGTGAATCTGCATGGAAGAGGAGGCAAGGGGCCAAGATGCACTTTTACAATTAGAAGAGAGTAATATTACAATGAGGTAAATTTAATAAGTTCAAATAACGCTACTCCTAAATCTCACAAAAATACTTCTATAAAGCCTAAGAAGAAAAATTTCAAGAAAAACAATCGTTGATCTCTTAAAAAGAAAAATAATGGTACAAATAACCAAGAACAAAATCAACAAGTTCAAGACAAGGGACCGTGCGTTGTCTACGATAAGTTGATTCTGGTGAAACTGTCATGTCTGTTATGACGTCAGAGATAGATTTAAAAAATATTCTCTTTTCGAGGAGCCAAAAATCATCATTCTTGGTGATTCTCATACTATTCAAGTGCTTGAAACAGAAGATGTTGAATTGTGTTTTACCTATGAAAGGATATTGACTTTGAAAGATGTACTTTATACTCCTTCCATAAGATAAAAAATTGATGTCTAATTTTCTTGATAATAAAAAAGGTTTCAAACAAATTATTTAACCTATCAATATATAATTGTAAAAAGGCTATTTTGTGGAAAAGGGTATGCTAGTGATAAGATGTTCAAGTTGAATGTTGAAATGAATAAAGTTTTTACTTTTATTTACATACTCTCTTCTACTAATTTTTGGCATGCTCATTTGTGTCATGTTAATGATCATTGTTTTGGAATCATGATTAGTTTAAGATTAATCCCAATGGTTAAAAAGAATTTTGAAAGTGTGAAGCTTGTAGTAAAGCCAAGATCACTAAGAGACTACATTTTCAAGTTGAAAGAAAAGCTGATTTATTAGAATCATAAGTTCACACCGATATTTGTGAACTTGGAGGAATTTTAATTCATGGAGGAAATATATACTTATCACTTTCATTGATGATTTTTCTAAGTTAACATATGTTTACTTTTTTTTTTTTGAGATAATTACCATATGTTTACTTGATGAAAAATAAAAGTAATGCTTTTGAAAATTTAAAATTTATCCATGAGGTTAAAAATCAATTTGAAAGAAAAATAAAGAGAACTAAAAGTCACGATAGAGGCCGTGAATATGAGTCAAATGAGTTTAATCCTTATTCTCCTACATGAAATGGTGTAGCGAAAAAGTCACAAGCCAAGTTTGAGATATTTAAGAGTTTGGAATTGTGTAGCCTTTGTGAGGCTTATGGATCCCAAAATTATAGAACCGAGTAAGAAAGTTACTACTTGTGTTTTTCTTTTTATGCTTCAAATAGTAGAGTCTATAGATTTTTTTAATCTTGAAGATAATATTATAATAGAATGTGGTGAGACTATTTTTCATAAAAACAAATTCCCTTTTGATTCTAAAAAATAGTTGGAGGTCAGAGGATTGAACAAAATATTTTGTCACTACCTTGTTCTTCTACGTCTACTTTGTGACATAAAATATTGATGATTTTGAGTTAAGAAGAAGTAAAAGAGGTAGACTAGAAAAATATTTTTGTCCTGATTTTTATGTTTTTAATGTTAGAGATGAACCTCCTATTTTACAAGAAGTTTTATCTTTACATGATTCTATTTATTTATTTATTTGAAAAGCGGTTGTAAATGAGGAAATGAAATCACTAATTTCTAATAAAACATGGAAATTAGTTGGTTTACAAATGGGTCTTACCAAAAAATATTGAAATAGATTGGTTCTATTGATAAATATAAAGCTAGACTAGTTGCTAAATGTTTTAAGGAACTAGAAGGCCTTTAATTTTTTGATACTTTTTCTCTGATAATTAGAATTACATCCATTGAACTTCTAATTGTTATGGATGCAATTTTTTATTTGCATATTCATCAAATGGATGTAAAAACTATTACTTTTTTTTAAAATAGAGACCCAAATGAGAAAATTTATATGGATCAACCGAGTGATTTAACTTGTTAAAGTAAACCAAGAAAGCAAAATGTGTAAACTTACAAGAACATGTGATGGAATTTTCTTTGACCAGTCATATTATGTTGAGAAATTTTGAAAAAAATATAACTTTCTTGATTGCAAGCATGTTGTAACTTCTTTTTATTCTAGTGCATTTATTTTTTGTTCAAAGTAAAAATGATGTGATAAATCAAAAGGAATATGCTTGCTTAATTTAAAGTTTGAAATATGTGATTTATTATATTAGGCATAATATTGTATATACAGTAAGAGTACTTAGCAAGTTCACAAGAAAGCTAGATAATGAACATTGACATGCTATAACAAGAGTTGTGAAATATTTAATTGAGACAAAAACTTGTAATTTGTTCTATAAAAAGATAATGTTGTACTTGAAGGCTTTCTGAAGCATATTGAAAACTTTATCACGTGATTCCTCTTCTACCACTAGTTACATTTTTACTGTGGGTGGTGGTGCTATTTGTTGGAAATCAAAAAAGAAAGCAATAGTTGTTAACTCTACTAGCTGAACTAATTACTTTAGCTTGAGCTAGTGAGGAAGCAAATTGGTTGAGAGATTTATTAATTATTTCAAATACCTTCTTTGAAAAATTAATTCCTCATATTTTAACTTATTGTTATAACACTGCTGCAATTAGTAGAGTTCAAAATCGTTATTACAACAATAAATCCAAACCTATAAGGAGGAAACATAGTAATGTGAGATCATATTTGACTAGTGATACCATTAATGTTTATAATGTCAAATCTTGGGAAAATCTTGCAGATCATCTTACTAAGGCTTTAACAGGAGAAAAGGTCTAGAGCATATCGAGGGGGATGATATTGAAGTCTATATATCATTGAGTCTTATACAAAGAAACCCAACCTAGGGACTAGAGATCCTATGACCAGGTACAATGAGAAAATTAAATGAATCATATGCTGACTTGTTGTGAAAAATGCACTATTTTTATTCCCCTCTATGATGTGAGTGCATTGTTCTTTTGTAGTAAATTAGGGAGGTTGAGTTTAAAAACTCTTAATGAAAAATATATCGCCCGTATAGGTGGAGTTTTAAACTTACAGGAGCACTCTCGAAAGATTTCATCTATCTGAGTAAGGAAGTAGGTTGTTTCCTATAAGAATTTGCCTAATTCTCAAAAGCACTCATAAAATCAGGATAGCACAGGGCCGTAATGTGCTGATTTTTAAAGCTCATGCCAACACCTTGATTATTATGTGTAACTAGTCATATTTTATTTTCCTTAAACAGTCATAGTTTAAGTCTGACACCATTATGACTTAGGAGTAAAAATTATTGTTTTACTAAGTGAAGATTCAATGTATATTTTTTCCCCTAAGCCTACACCCTGGATATGGCCGACACTCATAACAATTGCTAGTCCCAATCGAACCTTTGGCCTAATTAACTATGGTACATATGGCTTTATAGAATATGCGGAAGCTTTAATAGATGAGAATTTCAAAACATTTAAAGAACATAAAACTAGTATCTAAAAATAATTAATATAAATAGTAAATGTTTAGCAAAAACATCTGAGTAAGTATTGTAACAATCTTACTTCCCGTCGATGAAGCCTCTATTATCTAAAGATAGGTGATGGGACAAGATGCACGACACCTCAAAGTACCACTAAAACTAAATAATAAACTGGAGTCCTAAAAAAGCAAGGAGGTCTCACGAAAATCTGATGAGAGGATGTGGTAATGTCAACACAATTGCTTGTTGATGATCCTAAATACCTGAATCTGTATCATGAAATGATGCAAGTCGAATGACATCAACACATTAAATGTATGATGTGTAATAGGGATGAATAAAACAAATAACTAAATTGATAGAGAATGAAAGTAACCTGATTAAAAGTGTAGCTTGAACATGAGGTAAAATCATTTAAGTTTTACAATATAAGATATGCAATAGAAACGACATTAAAATAATATAATATACTTTTTTGGGGAGCTCCTCTAACAAAATATTATAACTATGAGCCTAGTAATGATACAGCATCCTGCCCACATTGCCAAAGTCATCATATACCTTGTTGGGTATAGGATAACAACTATAATTTATGGATCCATCCAATATGTCTTACAGTGAGGAAGTGAGGAGTCACCCGAAATTCGATACGATCCTATCTTATACGTTGACTACGTAGTTTATGAGGCTTTTAGTTAAAATGAACTCTTACCCAATTCGGTGCTAGATACCATCCCAGAATAATCAATATTAATTATGCTCAATAGCTCTGTTTAGGAACTGGCCTTTATTTCACTTTCCTTTACTGAAATGATTTTTGAAAAATCAATTATGCTATTTTTTCTCAATTTCCGAATAGAATATATGAAACCATTTATGTCGTTTTAAAAGCCCTTTTCAAATCATGCATTTAAATGCTCATGGACTCACTTTCCAAGTACGAAATTAATGTATAAGAAAAACTCATATAGGAAACTTTTAAAACTATGACTTCAATAAATAGGGCTCATGTAATAATGAAATTATGAACAACTGTTTAAGAATCAATATTCATAAGAGAATCAAAATCTAAATGATTAAGAAATCGGAACTCAAGAGAAGGAAACACAAACCGAATTCCGATTTCAAGAGACTATGCGTAGAACCCTAAACATAATATTTTACTGAATGGATTTATATGTACGGTGTGAGGAAAAACATAGTCCATCACTATGAGTAGTCTTACATACCTTAATGACGAGTCTTGAAGATAAATCTTGACAGATGAAGTGTGTCGAAGAATCTTGAATTGAAAACCTTAGGTATCTTGAAGAGAATCTTGAACTTGGAGCCTTTAGATCTTGGAAAATTGGAGAAATCCTTTTCTTGGAGTTCTTGATCTTTAGAAGAAGGAGAATTAGGGATGTTAAGAATTTCTATACGTATAATGATATTAGGTTACAATATGGACTTAGAAAAGTTAATTCAGGGTAAAAGGTCAAGAATACCCTTCTGGGAACATAAGAGGACCATATAAATCAAAGAGAATGACATTTTAATGGATCTCATCTGCTAAATCATTGATCTCGAGGTCCCCCATTGAAATATTTGGTGGTTCGCCAAATGGGCCTTTAGATTGCCAAAATATCTAGAGACTCGATGTTTTAAGGCTATTTTAGCAAGCTAATTTGGCGATTTATCAAATCATTCGGTGAGTTGCCAAATGGGCTGGTGTCCTCGCCGAATTTCTTAGCCCGCACATAGTGGCAGAGCCAAGAATTTCACAAAGGGTGTCCAAAAATAACACATTAAAAGCTCTTTTCAAAAAGTAGAACTAGTGGGTTCAAACACACCAAGCACGTCCTCATTCCAAGGATGTGAAACTAGTGGGCTACAACTTGTTGTGTTGAAGGGTGTCCAAAATATGTTATTTAATCATTTCGTGTATCATTTTACTTGTATATACGATATTTTTTCCGGTGAAGGGTGTCCAATTGGACACCCTAACCACCATGTGGCTACGCCATTGCCTGCACATAGTCCAATAAAATAACCTCCAAAGTTTGCTTGATGCAAACTTGATGGCGTTGGAAAAAGGACTAATAAAACTTATCATGGGCCACCTCACTCTTTATATGTTGAGAGTTTGAAGTTGACCTTTATATGAACTCATGCGAGAACATAGCCGATAGAAATGCTTTGAACTTGGCTTGGTGTTTGAGGTTCCTTATGACCCTAGATAACTCTCAATACCCTTGACAAACTTGGCAATGGACGTTACTACATATGAACAAGTAGTGCATCACCTGGTTAAATCTCATATTCTTATAAGCTTTTAAGAGTAAAGTTGCAAGGTTTTACAAAATGATTCGAGTCTTAGCTTATAAGAAATTTTCAGTGTGTCACAGCAGAGCATGCCTTCATTATGCATAGTAGTCTTCCTTCAGTTGATAGACTCTTATTTAATATTAACATGAGTACGAAATTATTGTTTTTCTTATAGAATTTTATTATTATAAAATGTTTTTTTAGGGATGACAGGGATCTGATTAGTGCATCATTCCTTGGCAGTTAGTGTTTGTATCTCATTTTTTGTGCATTACTTTGAACATTCAATTGTGCAGTAGTGTTTTCCGATGAGTTGTGCAGCAATTGCATTTTAACGTTAGTGGCATTTGGTTGTCCACATTACTTCACTCTTTATTCCTCCATTATACCTTTTAACTTATGTAATCTTTAGGGTATTTATCTTCTCGATTTACTTCTCCATTATCTTTCTATTCATTGTAAGGAAGACTTCCTCACCTATAAGTAGTGGTGGTTTTCCATTGTTTTTTATACAAGAAAATATAGAGTGCATAAAAGTTAGTTATAAAATAAATTTCTTATTAATTGAAGGGGAGTGTTCTTTTTGTGGACTTTTGGACTCAACTCTTTTCCAAAGTTTGTTGAGTTATACTTTGTGAATTAGCTATTGTAAGATCTTGGGCATATTTGTATGTTTAAAAGCCAAGTGAACCCATGTTTTAACTAAATTTGAGAATAAGTTTCGTTGTGTTTGTAGTTATTAAGTCTTGTTTATGTTATTTTGGCTAACAAAATTGTTAAGTGTTGTAGGTTGGAAAACATGTTCATTGGATAACCAAATCGAGGATGAAGTCAGAACCAAGTGTGCATGTCACAAGGAGAGCTGAAGAAGGAACTCAACTCCACTTTTTCTCCGTGTCACGAATAATCTGAGAAGAAAAATATGGCCATGAAAATAAATTGGAACCAAAGGCCTTCGAAAAGGCTCCCTGTCACAGAGCTATCGTGGATCAGGATAAAATGCAAAATAGGTGAGTCTTCCTTGACTTTGCTTCGCGGACTTGTAGACTAGAATTTTGCCGCGTTTTCCAACCTATAAATAAATTCATTTTTTTGTTGTACAATTATTCCCTTTCTAATTTTTTGAGGACAAGACTTGGTTGACTTTTTTCTTCAATTTCTAGGGTTCATTCCTACTCTTTTTCATCTTTTAATTTCTAGAATGTATATTCAATATCCAAACTTTGAGAATCAAATTATAAGTAGCTAAATCCCTTTGTTCTAGGTTTGTAGCTACGAATGATTTTTTAGTATCAAATCTATGGATTAAGTTTGGTTATCATTAAAAGTTATTCTTCTGTTCTTAAATTTACTATTTTAATGTTTCATCACCATTAGAATTAAAATATTATCTTTTCTTGAACTCGGGAGAGGAATTGAGAGATACGATCTGGAATACAATAAGTATGATATTTCTTTGTACAAAGATGATATTGATATGTATCTAGGATAGAGATATACCTAGTTACCATGCTTGGTATTGAAACAAGATGAAAGCTTAATGCTCCGTAGTTGTATCAATCTATCCCCACTCAACGATGTAGTTAGATTGTCAATTGTGGTAGGTGGTTAGAGGTCAGAAAATCATAATTATATTATTAATCTTGTGAATCAGTAATTTGATAACCATTCAAATTCTACAGTGAAAGATGTTGGGTATGTAGCAAGAGTAATGGGAAATGGAGGGAAGATGAAAAGAGAGGAACTTGAAAAGTTGGGAACTTGAAGAGTTGAGAACTTGAAAAGTCCTCTGATGCTTTATTGAAAAGGCATTTGTTCCTCATCGGTGGTGGAAAGAAAAATATGAGAGTTTAAATATAGAAACACTCATATTAATTGTTAAAAGGGTTGGAAAGAGGAACCCCCCTCGTGCCGTCATCGTCGTCACTCGCTCGGCTCGGCTATGGCTTTGGAAAATGATCGATCGACAGATTATTTTTTGGACAAAGTTTGTTTAAATTATTTTAGTTAATTATTTAATTAAATTAAATTAAATGGCCAACATTTTAATTAGTTAATTAACCGAAGAGTTTCAATTAATTAGTTAATTAACCCGACCTGACTCTGATCCACGCGCGACCCATTTTATTTAAATCCTTCCCGTTTTATTTGAATTTCCCGCTGTTGGAAGTGACTGTTCTGAAAGGTTGCAACTTTCAAAAACAGCTATGACCGTTTGAAAGGTTGCAAACTTTCATGAATGGTCATGTGGATTCTGAAAGGATTGCAACCTTTCGGAACCAGTTCCTCTTGCTTATAAATACATTGATTCTTCAGACTTATTCCTTACGATTTTTTTTATTTCTTCTTCTTCTTCTGCACAAAATTTCTTCGTGTACTTTACTGCTGTTGAGTGGTTCGCTGACACCAAAGTTTTGGGTATCAATACACTGGTGATTGGGATCATTCTATCCTGGGAGGACATATTCCAAATCAAACCTCGGCTACTAGAGGGGAATAATTTCCTTAAGGGGACACTGTGCATTAAGTGGGCTTGATCTTTTCTGATTTTGTTTTTTCCAGATTGTGGTACGTTTTTTACATATTTTAGTTTTGTCAATTAATTTATGTTGAACTATTCTTACTGGTTTATTAAACTTTGGTTACTTCGTGTTTCTGAAAAGTTTATTGGAATCAGTAATTTTGGTTTTTTGAAACACAAATTGATAACAATCTTAAGGAAATTATTTTATACTTTTTAATCTGTATTTTTGGTGGAGAGAAAAACCTTCGTGGTTTTATACTCCTGTTAAATTTGCAACTTAAGTTATTGCTTACTGAATCATTTGTATCAATTTCTGTTTGTTACAGATTCTGAAATGGCTAATGACAATGTTACGGTGGTTGTTGCTGCACCAACCCGAACTGTTGTACCACCAGCAGAGAAACCGGGAAAATTCTCTGGTGTGAATTTCAAAGGATTGCAACAATGGGTATTTTTCTGGATTACCACTCTTGGTCTACAGAAATTTACCAATGTAGTAACTCCAGTTCCTGCTGCGCAAATGCCAGACAGAGAAAAGTTCATGATTATTGAAGCATGGAAACAGGCAGACTTCCTATGTAAGGGCTACATTTTGAGTGCTTTAGAGGATGATTTATATAATGTCTATAATGCAATGACAACTTCGAAAGAATTGTGGGATGCATTTGAGAAGAAATATAAGACAGAAGATGCATGCTTGAAAAAGTTTGTGGTCGCAAAGTTTTTAGACTATAAAACGTCAGATAGTAAAACTGTAGGATCACAACTGTAGGAACTTCAACTTATTTTCCATGATCTGATTGCTGAAGATATGGTAGTAAATGAAGTGTTTCAAGTGGCTGCAATGATCGAGAAGTTACCTCCTCCGTGGAACGACTTTAAGAATTATTTAAAGCACAAACTTAAGGAAATGAATCTTATAGATCTTGTGATTCGGCTCAAGATTGAGAAAGATAACAAAAGCGCCAAAAAGAAGTATGGTAAGAGTTCAACAGTAATTGGAGTTAATATTGTTGAAAAAGCTCCTACCAAAGACAAGAAGAGAAGGAAGTCCAACGGACAAAAGTCAGAACAGGCCAAGAAAAATTTCAAGGGCAACTGTTACAATTATGGTAAGGCTGTTCATAAGTATTCTAACTATCGTGCTCCAAGAAAGGACAAAGACAAAGGCAAAGGCAAAAGCCAAGCAAACATTGTGGAAGAGATGGAAGATGCAAATGACCTTTGTTCAAAGATCTCGGAGAGCAACTTAGTTGGAAATCCCAAGTAGTGGTTTCTCGACACAGGTGCCACTCGACATATTTGCTCTGTGAAAGAAGCCTTTGCAACATACACTCCTGCTGAGGTTGATGAAAATTTGTTCATGGGAAACACAACAACAACAAGGATTACAGGAACTTGGAAAGTAATGTTGAAGATGACATCCAGCAAGGTGTTGACTCTGAACAACGTTCTGCACGTTCCTATTATTAGGAAGAATTTAGTTTATGTTGCACTGCTCGTTAAAAATGAGTTTAAGTGTGTCCTAGTTAGTGACAAAGCTGTAATAAGTAAGAATTAGATGTTCTTAGGAAAAAGCTACCTCACTGAGGGCCTCTTCAAACTAAATGTAATGGTTGTTGATAGTATTAACAAGAATTCTGCTTCTATTTACTTATTGGAGTCAAATGATTTATGGCATGCCCGTTTGGGACATGTAAATTACAAAGTCTTGCGAAAATTGGTTACTCTAGAAGATTGCCTGATTTTAAATGCCATAAATCGAACTGCAAAATTTGTGTGGAAAGTAATTTTTTTAAACATCCTTATAAGTTTGTTGAAAGAAACTCAAAACCTTTAGACTTAATTCACACATATATATGTGATATGAAGTCGACTCCATCTCGTGGTGGGAAAAAGTATTTTATAACTTTTGTTGACGATTGCACTCGATTTTGTTATGTATATTTGCTTAATAGTAAGGATGAAGCAATTGATGCATTTAAGCAATACAAAAATGAAGTAGAAAATCAATTGAATCTAAAGATAAAAATGATTCGAAGTGATAGGGGTGGAGAATACAAATCTCATTTTACTGAGATATGTTTGGAATATGGTATTATCCATCAAACTACTGCACCCTATACACCGCAGTCAAATGGTTTGGCTTAATGGAAGAACAGAACATTAATGGAAATGATGAATGCCTTGATAATCAGTTCTGGTTCACCAAAAATCTATGGGGAGAAGCCATCCTTACGACTAACAAGATACTCAATAGGGTACCCCGTAGCAAAACACAATCGATTTCACATGAGTTATGGAAAGGAAGGAAACTCAACTTGAAATATTTCAAAGTGTAGGGGTGTCTTGCTAAGGTAGAAATTCCTTTACCCAAGAGGGTGAAAATTGGACCCAAAACAGTGGATTGTGTATTTATTGGATATGTTGTGAACAGTAAGGCCTGTCGGTTTTTGGTTCACAAATATGATAATCCTGAAATTTATGTGAATACGGTAATTGAGTTAGATAAAGTTGAGTTCTTTGAACACATTTATCCGTATAAAACTTAATGTGAGTCGACAAGTGAAAGATCTAAACGACCACGGGAAGAATCAAAGGAAAATGCACAACCTAATGAGGATCCTAGGCGTTGTACTCGCCAACGTAAATCCATTTCTTTCGGACCAGATTTTGTGGCATTCTTGCTTGAAAATGAGCCTCCAACATTTAAAGCAGCTATGTCGTCATCTGAGTCAATCTATTGGAAAGAAGCAGTCAATAGTGAGATCGAGTCAATTTTAAGTAATCATACTTGGGAATTGGCTGATCTTCCTCCAGGAAATAAACCTTTAGGAGCAAAGTGGATCTTTAAAAGGAAAATGAAAACCGATGGGACTATTGACAAATATAAGGCTAGACTTGTAGTTAAAGGATATAGACAAAAGGAAGGTCTGGACTACTTTGATACATACTCTCCAGTAACAAGGATAACATCAATTAGGATGTTAATAGCAGTAGCGGCAGTGCATGATCTTAAAATCCACCAAATGGATGTAAAGACAGCCTTCTTAAATGGAGAGTTGGAGGAAGAAATTTACATGGAACAACCTGAAGGGTTTGTGGTTCCTGATAAAAAAGAGAAAGTGTGTAGACTTGTGAAGTCACTTTATGGGCTCAAGCAAGCACCCAAACAATGGCATGCTAAATTTGAACAAACAATGTTGGCAAATAGATTCAAGATTAACGAATGTGATAAGTGTGTTTACATTAAAAACGTTCCGAATCATGAAGTCATTGTTTGTTTGTATGTTGATGACATGTTAATAATGAGTAAAGATATTGACAATATAAATGCTACTAAGCGCATGCTGTCCATCAAGCTCAATATGAAGGACTTAGGAGTTGCTGATTTGATCTTAGGGATCTGGATTCTCAAAACTCCTCAGGGACTAGCATTATCTCAACCTCATTATATTGAAAGCGTATTGGATAAGTTCAAGTACTTGAATTTCAATGTTGTCAAAACTCCAATTGATTTAATAATTACATTTCAAAAGAATGTAGGTGAAAGTGACTCTCAAGTGGAATATGCCAGAGTGTTGGGAAGTTTGATGTATATTATGAATTAGCAAAATGAGTTGGTTCACTAGTAATCCGAATCAAACTCACTGGATGGCAATGAAACGTGTGTTGGGTTATTTGAAACATACACAACACTATGTTTTACATTATAATAAGTATCCTACCGTGATTGAAGGATATAGTGATGCAAATTGGATCACCGGGTCAAATGAAGTAAAATCCACAAGTGGTTATGTTTACACTTGGTAGAGGAGCAGTCCCTTGGAAATCATCCAAACAGATATGTATCGCTCACTCCACAATGGAATCTGAATTCATTACGTTAGATAAGCCCGGTGAAGAAGCTGAATGGCTCCGAAATTTCTCAGAGGATATTCCATTCTGGCCCAAACCTGTGGGACCTATTTGCATACATTGTGATAGTCAAGCAACAATAGGTAGGGCAGGGAGCGTTATGTACAACGGAAAGTCTCGTCATATACGAAGGAGACATAATACCGTAAGACAACTCCTCTCTAGTGGAATTATCACAATTGACTTGTGAAGTCAAGCGATAATGTGTCAGATCCACTAATGAAAGGCCTAGTGAGAGAGCCAGTTTAAAGATCATCTAAGGGAATGGGTTTACGGCTTATGATAAGTCAGCATGGCAGTAATTCTATCTAGCCGACTGGAGATCCCAAGAGCTAGATTCAAGGAGGAACACAAAGTTGTGACTGACGGTTCGACATTGTCAATCAACTCAATCCATTCTCCTGATGAAGACAATGTTCAGGAACAAGGTTAAGACTTTAAGGCTTGTTAATGAGTTAATAAAGCTTAAAGTTTTTAATGATTTGCTAAGTTTGGAAGATTTGACCAAATAGTGTATCTACGAGATGACATGGTTAGAAATCACCTATGTGAGTGTGAAGTGTAAGCCGCTTCAAAGAGAATTTTATGTCAAAAGCCTATTCTCTATACACTCATGAAACCAGGAGGTGTTCATGGCTGAAACGAACACAATCGTAAGAACCATAAATGGTAAAGGGTTAATTGTCTGACATATGGTCGTCTAGGTATACACCAAAGCTTGACGGTTCAAAGATATCGCATCTACCAATTGACCGAGTATATCCGACATATGTTCACTACAGAAAGTCCAAAGGGAAACCTACTTATCTAGATGCAATTGATTCTTGCTTGTAAAGTACACTCGTCCGTGCATTCCTTATGTTATCACCATTCCCCATTAATGTGGGGGATTGTTGGGTATGTAGCAAGAATAATGGGAAATGGAGGGAAGATGAAAAGAGAGGAACTTGAAAAGTTGGGAACTTGAAGAGTTGAGAACTTGAAAAGTCCTTTTATGCTTTATTGAAAAGGCATTTGTCCCTCATCGGTGGTGGAAAGAAAAATAGGAGAGTTTAAATATACAAACACTCCTATTAATTGTTAAAAGGGTTGGAAAGAGAGACCCCCCTCGTGCCGTCGTCGTCGTCGCTCGCTCGACTCAGCTTCGGCTTTGGAAAATGATCGATCGAGAGCTTATTTTTTGGACAAAGTTTGTTTTAATTATTTTAGTTAATTATTAATTAAATTAATTAAATTAAATTAAATGGCCAACGTTTTAATTAGTTAATTAACTGAAGCGTTTCAATTAATTAGTTAATTAACCCGACCTGACTCGGATCCACGTGCGACTCATTTTATTTAAATCTTTTCCGTTTTAATTGAATTTCCCGCCGTTGGAAATGACTGTTCTGAAAGGTTGCAACTTTCAGAAACAGCCATGACTGTTTGAAAGGTTGCAAACTTTCATGAATGATCGTGTGGATTCTGAAAGGATTGCAACCTTTCGGAACCAGTTCCTCTTGCTTATAAATACATTGATTTTTCAGATTTATTCCTTACAAATTTTTCTAATTTCTTCTTCTTTCTTCTGCATAAAATTTCTTCGTGTACTTTATTGCTGTTGAGTGGTTCGCTGACACCAGAGTTTTGGGTATCAATACACTGGTGATTGAGATCATTCTATCCTGGGAGGACATATTCCAAATCAAACCTCGGATACTAGAGGGGAATAATTTTTTTAAGGGGACACTGTGCATTCAGTGGGCTTGATCTTTCCTGATTCTGTATTTTCCAGATTGTGGTAATTTTTTATAGATTTTAGATTTGTCAATTAATTTTTGTTCATCTATTCTTACTGGTTTATTAAACTTTGGTTACTTCGTGTTTCTGCAAAGTTTATTGAAATCAGTAATTCTGATTTTTTAAACACAGATTGATAACAATACTATGCATGAATTCTTATTTAAACTACAACCCTGGAATTTCCCAAGTCATAAATATAATTCCAAGTGAAACTGAATCATTGCTAGTAAATTAGTTAATTTGATTAATGCAATTTTTAGTCTAAAAGACTAATTAAACTCTCTCCACACGCCTGCATTAAATTGTAGTTACAAGCGAAATTGAATATATGCTAATCATAAATTATTTGGGTTCGATAATTCGGCTCTTAAGAGTCACTATATTAGTTGTGTGACCACGTACACTTGTGTGTGCATTTGGAAGCAACATTGTATCATGTAGAGGATAAGTCAAAAAGACTAATGCACGACCATGAAAGATTTGTTGCAATAGGTTTAAATTATTACACTTTTTAATGTTACTTTATATTTATTACCATTTATCACATAACTTTAGATTTAATAATCATTTGATATTTGATATCATCGGTGGTGGTATCTAGAAAGAAAAAGTTACTTCAGTGAAAACACTACTAAGTTACTCCTTAGTACCATCAGAGTATATATATACTCTAGTGGTATCAAAGAGCGATTCAGTGAAAATACTACTCAATTACTCCTTGATATTAGGGGTGGGCATAAATACCAAAAAACCGAACGGAACTAATTCAGTTCTTCAGTTTCGGTTTGGTGTCGGTGTTATTTTTTCAAAAGCTTGATTCTTTGGTTCGGTGTAAGGGTCTCAGAACTTCGGTGCACCGAACTGAACTTATATATATATATATATAT
>NC_064290.1:17548620-17576756 GCF_019186545.1 Solanum stenotomum
CAGATGTGGCTGCGTAATTATGCCTATAAGTTAGTGATGAATGATAATTAATTCAAACTGTAGCTATGTTAACTATTGAACTAGTATATGTTTGCTTATTCGCGTTATTTTCTCTATTAAATTTACTCCTTTCGTCTAGCCAAATAGTTATATTTTAGTCCAACTATTACAACCCTAAGTCCAAGCCCATCGAAATTCAGTACTTTAGTCTTTATCCACCCTACCTCACATAAGATAATAACATTGTCTCTTAATTGAATCACTTTGTTCGTGTAATAATAACTCTAGTGTTGCTTAACTGTTTGACTGAATCGGTAGTAACTTTCTTCTGGATTGTTCATGTATTAGGTGTGTGTTTATCGAGATACCTATATCCTAAAAAATTATTACTTTAAAAGTGAAAGAACCTAAAATCCCGAACTAGATCGACAATAACCAAATTGATAGTTATTTTTTCGTTTGATTTGGTTTCGTTTTAGAAATTTTAAAACCAACTAAATTGGTTTGATTTTCACCAATAACCAATCCAAATTGAACCATGAATACCCCTAATTACTACTGTAATAAATAATTATACTAAGATGAAATATATTAAACTTTATAGATGAAAATAATGAAGATATTAGATTAAAATATGATCCCATGTACCAGTTAGATATCCAATCTTTTTTTTTACTTTCCTCGATAAGTATTTAAATAAGTCATACATACTGATGATAATATACTAATCATATTTTGACTAAATTCAAAATAGTATTACATAGATCACTTGTAATTATCTTACAAGTAATCTAATTGTATACATATTTCTACCTTCGACATATCTTCAATATATAGAACTTAAAATCGATAAGGATTTAACACATGGAGCATAAAAAAATTAACACATGGAGCATATATTTCTTCTCATGATCACAAAATTACACATTGTTCCTAAAACGATCCAGTACTGACATTATGGTACGAAATGGATTTTGAGCCTAACATAACCTTAAAAGTTAGCTCATAAGAAGTATATATTTGAAGGCCATATAAGAAAACCACATATCCCTATTTCATCCAATGTAAAACTCTTCAACAATTACATATTAAAAAATATACGTACTAATAAAATTCGGGATTAGGTCTTGGAAAATGTACGTACTAATAGAATAAGTGATTAGGTTTAGAACATTATAACTTTTTATAAATTAAGATTTAGGTATTGTAATGACTTTAAGACCAAAAACACCGAAAAAAATTAAAATGAACTTTAAAAAGTACGTACTAATAAAAATAGAGTGTAGGTCTTGAAAAAATGTAACTTCTAAAAATTTATGGTTTAGATCTTTTGTAACTATAAGACCTAAAACATCAATACAATGAACTTGAAGAAAATATACGCAATAATAAAATTAGGGTTCAAATCTTGAAAAAATATAACTTCTGACAAATTAGGGTTTATGTATTGTAACTTCAAGACCTAAAACACCAAAAAAATAAACTTGAAAAAAAAATATACGTACTAAACGAATTAGGATTTATGTCTTAGTAAAATGTAACTTCTAAAAAATTAAGATTAAAGTATTGTAACTTCAAGGCATAAAACACCAACAAATTAAAATGAAATTTTAAAAAAAGTACTAAAATTTGAATTTAGGTCTTGAAAAAATGTAACTTCTAAAAAATTGCAATTTAGGTCTCGTAAATGAATATCAAATATCGAATATAAATATTAATTTTAAACATTGCATGTAAAAGACAGTTTTGTTCTATTAATATGGATTCTGGGATGCATCCACGACCCATACTAATTAATTAACAATTTTTTAACAAATAAATTTCAAATCCATTACATTAAATGTCTTGTGATGTACTACCAAATTTAAATTTGTTGTTTAAATTCTGAATCTATCTCCTACATTTTAGATAAAATTGAGCTCAAATTGATATAGCTAAAGCCTTGAGGTTAGTTTAGTCATTCAACAGTAAAACTTATTCAAAATGCCTTCTTGGAATGAAAACTTTTCTAATATTCTAAGTATGATAAATAAATGTTTGTGTCCAAATATTCTCACTTACCATATCTTCCCTCTGTATATATTCATAGGTAGAAGTAATCCCTAGGGTTTACTTTTGGCCGCTGACAATCCACAACAACCTCCGATGACCTACATCTACATGAATCAGGTAAATCAATTTTCCTCTTCCTAATTTGTTCCTTTGTACTATCTTTTAGGGTTCAAATCGTTGTTCATAGTTCTAATATATTTTTATGTGGAGAATTTGATGTTGTGTTTCTATTTGTTGAGTTTAACTGCTTTGATATCCTTTACTTGATTCAAGAGTGTGTCTGGAAACAGGATTCTCTATCTGCACAAGGTATGGGTAAGGTTTAGGTATGTTGTTGTCAGTTGAGTTTAATTCTGCCAATTTAACATTTTTCTGAAACAAGTCAAGTGTTTAAGCTTTCTCTGAGCCAAGGGTTTATCAAAACAGTCTCTTGTGGTTAAGGACGCAAATAACTTATGCACTTCAAATCAAATCATTTATAAAAAAAAAGTACTTTTGGAGAAAAACAATTTGTGTTTTGTGTTGTGTGTGCTCAAAAGGACTTCTTTTTTTGGCCAAACACCTTGAATGTAAAAAGGAGTGCCTTTTTGTTCTTTTAGCCTAACAGAAGAGTCTAGCCAAATAGGCTACTAGAAACGTAAGGATTCCTATTCTTCCAAACTTCCTAACATTTCTTAAAAATTTCATTGATTACGTCTATCAAGAATGCAACAATTGTGAATGGAATATATTTCAATGATTAAAAAGAATGACTACAGAAAAATTGGCTTGTCTTAATTGTTGATCATTAAAGAATTTCCTAATTTGAATAAGGAATCTAACTGTTTATCATCATAGACTATGACCAAAAAGGACAAAAGGACTATTAGCCCCTACAATAACAACATACCCAATGTTATCCCATAAGTGGGATGTGGGGAGACTAGAATGGTGCTTGACTCAAGACATAACTTAAGTTGTTGTTTGCACTCCTTTCTTTATCCCGTTCACATTATTTTTCCTTATGTTGTTTCTCATTTTTTCTCGTAGGTTCTCATTTGTAGTCCCTCTCGTTGTCATCATTTTCCATATCCTTTAGCCTAGGTTCATCTTTCTGAAGTTTTTCTTTTCTCTTTTATTATATTTTACAGCTCATACGCATTCTTTGTACTGAGATCCAAAGGTTGTAGAAACTTGAATTCTTCATCCATATTAGTTTCATTCTGCATTCTTTAGTTATTATTGGTTAGTTCAAAATTATCAAAAGATCTAAACTTCAGATACAAAAATTAGAATATCAAAATGGTTGCATTACATTGCTCCAATTTGTTTCTAGTTCAAGATACTGAATACCCTTTGGCACAAAGGTAACAAGAGCACTGAGAGGATGAAAATCAACTTCCTCCTAGTGCACAAAGGGAATATAACAATTCTCACATAAGAGCACAATGGAAGGAATTCTACTTCCTCCTGGTGGTCTTGTTGCCTTTGTGCAAAAGGGTATCCGTTATCTTGAACTAGAAACAAAATGAGCAATGTTATGCAAACATTTTGAGATTCTGATTTTTGTATTTGAGGTTTAACTCTTTTGATAACTCTAAACTAATCAATAATAACTAAGAAATGCAAAATAGTACCGATATGGATGAAAACTTCTAGTTTCTACAGCCATTGGATCTCGTTTCAAAGAATGTATATGATCTTCAAAATATATTAAGAAAGTATAAATAAATGTTTGTGTCTCAAAATTCTCACTTAACATATCTTCCGTCTATATATATTCAGAGGTAGAAGTTAGAAGTAATCCCTAGGGTTTACTTTTGGCCACTGACATTCATAGCAACCTCCGATGACCTAAATCTACATAAATCAGGTAAATCAATTTTCCTCTTCCTAATCTGTTCCTTTGTACTATCTTTTAGGTTTCAAATCGTTGTTCATAGTTCTATAGAGTTTTATGTGGAGAATTTGATGTTGTATTTCTATTTGATGAGTTTAACTTCTTTGATATCCTTACTTGATTCAAGAGTGTGTCTGGAAACAGGATTCTCTATTTGCACAAGGTATGGGTAAGGTTTAGGTATGTTGTTGTCAGTTGAGTTTAATTCTGCCAATTTAACATTTTTCTGAAACAATTCTAGTGTTTAAGCTTTCTCTGAGCCAATGGTTTATCAAAATAGTTTCTCGTGGTTAAGGACGCAAAAAACTTCTTCAAATCAAATCATTTATAAAAATGTACTTTTAGAGAAAAACAATATGTGTTTTGTGTTGTATGTGCTCAAACGGAGTTCTTTTTTTGGCCAAACACCTCGAATTTATAAAGGAGCATCTTTTTTTTTTGTGAATTTAGCCTCCAAGAAGCCTCTAGCCAAATAGGCTACTAGAAACTTAAGAATTCCTATTCCTTCAGAACATAGAGAAACAACCCAAAAGAACAAAAAAAGGAAAAAAATAAATAAAGATTATTGGGAATGCTATCCCTCATCTGACAAATTTGTCTTTCACTGGGCCAAAGCCTTTACTCTGTTTATCAAGGTCTAGCATATAGGTAGAAATCAACTAAAGCTTTTTGTCCTTTTTAGGATTTGAACTCTAGTCTCCATTATATTCTCTCATTTCATTGCTCCCTAGTTTATGGCCTTGGGTGCATTGGGCCTGACTTGCCTCTTTAGTTTTTTCTTCTTTTTTTGGTACACTATTGACAAAGGTGCACTTAAGCCCTGAAACAAGGCTAAGAATATGGCAAGTGCTTCGCCTCGCTGAATGTGCATACATAAGGGGGAAAGTAGGCCAGGAAAAATTTAACAGACGAATATTACAAATAAGCATGCATATAACCTTGTGGAAATAATCATACTTACAATTATTAGTTAAGACCTACACACATATATTTTTTTTTCTCCATTTGCGCTTTTCTCTAAAAGTCCCAACGAACTTTAAAACCCCAAAAGTTGAGTTGAAATTTTGGAATGATTGCAATTTGGCCTGTAATACCCTTGGGAGTAAAAATAATCCAGAGAGATATAGTTTCACTTTAACCATCCACCTAATGGATTCTTGGTGTGCGATGAGCCCAAAAAGGGGTCTAATATATTGCACCTAACCTTTTGGTTCTATGAGCTTACTGATTTTGTTTATTGTCTGTTTGTGTAGTGGTTCATTTAACGCTATAGTGAATCTATGGCATGTTGAACGAGGGAGTCTTCTTCATAGCTTAAATGCTCAGACGTAACGGATGTGATGTCTAATAAAATTATGGCATTCTTAATAAATAAGTGTTCTCAAAGGCGATCACATTATTTGTGGTTTTCTTACTTGTACTCAGTTGAACTATCAATTAGTGTTCTCAAAGGTGATCGCCTTTGGTGAATGGCGAGGCGAGGCACATCCTTTGCGCCTATTACCGACAAGGCAAGGAGACCTCGTAATGGCGAGCAGAGGCGAGACAATGACGAGTTGTGAGTGGGAGGGGAGCCAATAAAGGCGTCACCTTTTTTTAAAGAAAAATTGGCCTGATTTAATAATTAAACGGTAACATTACGATTTATTTGGAATTTTGGACAAACCCGACTCTGTTTTCCCTTTTTTCTCTCCAGTTCATAGTATCAACACTCTTCTCGATCTTCGCAACCTCCAGTAGGTACTTCTTCTCTCTTCCTCTTCAATTCTTCTTTCTCCTCTGCTTCATGACCTTAAAAAGGTACATTTTTAGCAATTGTTTTCTTCTTCTTCTATTCCTCTTTCATGTGCTGTCAGCTGTGTGCACAGTGTTAGTTTTTTTTGTGTCTGTTATTATATTTCTGCAGACTATTGCAATCTGCCTATTGTTTATTTCTGCCCAACTCAATTTAGTTTTATAGTTATTTTACTGTTAGTTTTGACTTGAAATGTTCGCTAATATGTTATTTCTATTGAAATTTTCGATATCTATATATTCAATTAAATATTTTTAATATCTATATATTCAAAATATTTTGGATATCTATATATTCAAAAGGGCGAGTGCATCGTTGCGCGGTGGGGCAAACCCTTATCGCATTTCTCCATCTAAAACACTTCTATCAATACCTATATACCTATTCATTTTATTTGGGTGGGGATGTAAGGGGGGGGGGGGGGTGGATTGAGAATGAGGTAAATGTGTATCTTTCTACAGGATCATCAAATCTTTGTATCCTTTTTGTTGATTTTTTTTGTGTTTTACTGATTTGGTTTTCTTCCATTTTGAATCCAGAAAACCTTTTTACTCTGTTGTATATAGTTCGAATAGTGAATACTTAGCAAGTAGGTCATTGGATAAATTCATGAGTATATGGTTAGTGAAGAAGGCAAAGATTATAAAATTTACAATGGCGATGGCGGTATTTTGAAGTGTGTTGAAGCAAGGAAGGAAACAAGGTTGCAACTTCTTTTGCAAACAACAAGGTTTGTGTGTTTGATATTTGATTGTAGAGGTTGAGGAATAGCGCTTTAAAAGGACCTGGGAACACAGAGGCAGAATTTCACAATTCAAGAAACATTGTCGTGCAAAAATGGAGATTGTAGATATGCTTCTTTAGATATATCACACAGTGTCCGGTTTACCCACTGCAAGCATAAGTTTGGATCAAAGCAATAAGGACTTAGTCGGCCCTAATTTTGGTAAACTGGACAGCGTGTGACAAATCAAAAAAAGCTTATCTACAATCTGCATTTCTGCAAGGCAGAGTTTCTTGAATTGTGAAATTCCTGCCTCTGTGTTCTCAAGTCCTTTTAAAGTTATTCCTCAACTTCTACAATCGAATATCAAACACACAAACCTTGTTATTTGCAAAAGAAGCTGCAACCTTATTTCCTTCCTTGTTCCAACACACTTCAAAAATACTGCCATCGCCATTGTAAATTTTTTACAATATTGGCCTCCTTCACTGATCATTTATTCATGCATTTATCAAATGACCCACTTGCCAAGTATTCACCGCTTGGACTAAATGCAACAAAGTAAACAAGTTTCCCGGATTCAAAATGGAAGAGAACCTACTTAGTAAAAAAACAAAAACATCCAAATGGAAGAGAGTTCTTATTAGTTATAGGGGTATTCTTTTTGTGGAGCTCTGGAATCAACTCTTGTTCAGAGTTCGTATAGTTATACTTTGCGAATTGTTGTTGTATCTTGGAGAGGATAAGTCAGAAGACTACAGTTGGACCGGTTCAATGGTAACCATTTCAAGAGATGGAGGAGTAAAATACTTTTCTATTTAAGTCTCTACTCAATGTTTCTTATGTGTTAACTGAGAAGAATCCTAATAAAGTTGACAACACCTCCATAAATGATGATAAACTTGTTTCTCATCTAGAGAAAGTGGAAAAATATGATGTTGATTCTTACAAGTGTCGGTATTATATTATTAATTGTCTATTTTATTTTATAACTTTTATGATTATTATAATAGAACTTACTCTAATACAAAGGATATTTAGAAAACATTGCAGAGTAAGTATGATACTGAAGAAGGCGGAGCGAAAAAATATGTAGCTAGTAGATTTTTTATTTTCAAATAGTGGACAACAAATCAGTGGTTGACCAAACTCAAGACTTTATAATGATTGTTGGAGAGATCCTGTCCGAGGAGATCAAAATTGGAGATAACCTTATTGTTTGTGGCATAATAGATAAACTTCCACCTTCTTGGAAGGACTTTCAAAAATCTATGCGCCACAAACAAAAAGAAACCTCTCATGTGACGTTGATAATGTGAATCTGCATGGCAGAGGAGGCAAGAGGCCAAGATGCACTTTTATAATTAGAAGAGAGTAACATCACAATGAGGTAAATTTAATTAGTTCAAATAATGCTATTTCTGAATCTTACAAAACTCTTTCTATAAAGCATAAGAAGAAAAAGTTCAAGAAAAATAATAGTGAATCTCTCAAAAAAAATAATGGTACAAATAGCCATGAACAAAATCAACAAGTTCAAGATAAGGGACCGTGCTTTGTTTATGGAAAAAGTGGACATATTACCCAATTTTGCATATTTCAGACACGTGGTCCTACACCTCAGGATATGTCATCACAGAGACTTATGTGGAGGTAATTACAGACATAAATATTGTTAAGAATGTTTATGAATGGTGTATTGATTCTGGTGCAAATCGTCACGTTTGTTATGACAAATATTGATTTAAAAAAATATTCTCCTTTTGAGGAGCCCAAAACCATCATGCTTGGTGATTCTCATACTACTCAGGTTCTTGAAATAGAAGATGCCGAATTGTGTTTTACCTATGAAAGGGTATTGACTTTGAAAGATGTATTTTATACTCCTTCCATGAGAAAACAATTGGTGTCAAATTTTCTTCTTAATAAAGAAGGTTTCAAACAAATTATTTAATCTAATCAACATATAATTGTAAAAAAAAAGAAGGTATTTTTTTGGAAAAGGGGTATTCTAGTGATATGATGTTCAAGTTGAATATTGAAATGAATAAAGTTTTTACTTTTATTTACATACTCTCTTCTACTAATTTTTGGCATGCTCGTTTGTGTTGGAATCATGAGTAGTTTAAAATTAATCTCAATGATTAAAAAAATAATTTTGAATAGTGTGGGGCTTGTAGTAAAGCCAAGATCAATAAAAAACCTCCTTTTCAAGTTGAAAGAAAAATTATTTATTAGAATTAGTTCACACTATTATTTGTAAACTTGGAGGAATTTTAATTCGTGGAGGAAATAAATACTTTATAACTTTCATTGATGATTTTTCTAAGTTTACATATGTTTACATGATGAAAAATAAAAGTAATGCTTTCGAAAATTTTAAAATTTATCTTAGGTTGAAAATCAATTTGAAATAATAATAAAAAAGAATTAGAAGTCACCATAGAGGCCGTGAAAATGAGTCAAATGAGTTTAATTATTTTATTAGATCATTGGGAATAATTTATAAAACTACTCCTTTTTCTCCTACATGAAATGGTGTAGCCAAAAAAAAATAGAACTTTGGTTGAATTGACAAATATACAATGTCATGCTTATTGAGCCAACTGTACCTATAATTTTATGGGTGAAACTATTTTGACTGTTTGTTATGTGTTATTGTGTGCCTCGTAAAAAGTCTATGTGAGGCTAATAGATCCTAAAATTACATAATTGAGTAAGTAAGTTACTACTTGTGTTTTTCTTGGGTACGCTTCAAATAGTAGAGTCTATAGATTTTTTAATCATGAAGATAATATTATAATAGAATTTGATAAAATAAATTCCCTTTCATTCTAAAAATAGTGGGGGTCAAAGGATTGAACAAACTATTTTGTCCCTACCTTGTTCTTCTACTTGTACTTTGAGATATAAAATATTGATGATTTTGAGTTAAGAAGTAGTAAACGAGCTAGAGTAGAACACGATTTTGATCCTAATTTTCATTTTTTTTTAATGTTAAAGATGAACCTCCCACTTTACTAGAAGCTTTATCTTTACATGATTCTACTTTTTTTAAAAGAGGCTGCAATGAAGAAATGGAATCCCTAATTTCTAATAAAATTATGAAATTGGTTGATTTATTACCGGGTTGTAAAATAATTGATTGCAAATGTGTCTTACTAATTTTTATTTTATTTGAAATTGAATGGATCTATTGATAAATATAAGGCTAGACTAGTTGCTAAATGTTTTAAGCAACTAGAAGGCCTATAATTTTTTCTATACTTTTTCTCTGATAACTAGAATTACATCCATTAAACTTTTAATTGTTATGGCTACAATTTTTTATTTGCATATTCATCAAATGGATGTAAAATCTATTTAAAAAAACTGGAGACCTAAATGAAGAAATTTATATTGTAACACCCCAGAAAATTTTTGACCTAAGACTCAAACCGTCCTTCATTCTGAGTAGGATTTTATTAAAGAATTTAAAATTTCTTGAGTGTTAAGGTCACTAGATGTAACACCTTAAGTTCCCAGAAGAACCTAAGAGAAAAGCATTCAAGTCATTCCTAGTTTTTCTTCAGTTTTGGGTCAACTTCATATGACCATAACTCCTAGTACAAGATGAGTTAGGTGAGCTACATGATAGAAAATTAAAGCCCTTCGAGACTTCTTTCTAACGCCACTGAGTTTGCTCAATTCCAACTTCTAAATAAAAAGTTATTACTGATTTACTAACGTCGCGCAAACCTGGCAGCAGCTCCACGACGCGGAGCCAATACGGACCTCACTCCCTGGTGGAAAATTTTTCTGACTCCCAAGCTTGTTTTATTTATTTCTTCAAGGGTATTTTAGTCCTAAAAACCCTTAGAAAGTCATCTAAATTGCCCTAAAGGTGTAGAAAATCACTTTTTCTTAAATCAAAACCCTATCTTCCACTTCAAAGATTCTACGCTCAAGGGATTCAAGAAACGCTAAGGCTAGGGTTCTTCTTTCCAGATTTTCCTTCAAGTTCTTCAAGAAGATGATTCATTCAGGTATGTAAGCTTCCATAGTGTTGGGTTTGTTCACCCACACGCCAATCATGTTAATTTCAGCTTTAAATTTGTTCTAAAAGTTGAAGCTTTGATGTTCTTGTTATGTATTCATGAATTTGCTTTCGTTCTTAAATTGGGCTGAGATTGAGGAGTTCTTGAGGTTAATGTGTCAATTTATAGAGGGGTTAGAGTTAGATTATAGTGTACATGTGTTGGGTATCTAAATCTAAAGAGATATTGAGAAAAAGAATCGAAGTTAGGTGAATTAAGGTTAGAAAACAAAGAAGAAATTTCGTCGGTCGAAATCTGGAATGCCCTCCACGTCACGCAGCCTCTTTCCAGATTTGGGAATTTCTGTTTCATGTCGCAGAGCTGACACGAGATGTTCTGCCTAAAAAAATGTTTTCGAAACCAAATTTTTAAATGCCTCACCGCGTCACACACCCACTCTCAAATATTAGTTTTTCAGTCTTTTCTCATGTTTAGATATCTAAAATCATTCCTAAACATCATGAGACCTTTCCTATCACAAATCACAACCTTGAATTCATAAATCACATTCAAGGTAGTGTTGAGAGTCAAGTCTTGAGAGTTCTTTCAAACATTTTTCAGAAAATCCCCTTTTTGTCTTTTTGAGGAGTGATTTTCTACAAATTTTAATAACTTGTTTCAAGACTCGAGCAACTGAGTATGAGAGTGAGAATAATGTATTCACGAGTCTATCTTGTCATCATGAGATTTTTCTTATCATGAACTAAAACTCTTGAATTCATAATTCACATTCAAGAGGAGAGTTAAGAGTAGAGTTCAAGAAAGCCTTTTGAGTTCAATTGTGAATCCTTTGAGATCAACTGTCAAATTGAACTAAGCTTTGAGGAAGTAAGTCAGAGAATAAGAAGAGTCGTATACATGAGTTCCATACAGTTGTGTAGACCATCGAGTCGAGTTGTTTCATGCCCATAATTCCGCATGAACTTCATAAGTTGAGCATCTTTCAGAGAAGTGGTATCTTCAAGTTCTAATATTTTAAGTGTTGAGTTCCTAATCCCTTTTGAAAGGTATGTTTGACTCCTTGAGTTGAGTGTTTCATGCCCATAATTCCGCATGAACACTATAAGTCAAACAATCTTGAGATGAGTAGTATCATTGAAGTTCTTGAGTTTCAAGTATTTGAGTTCTATCTATGGTTATTGAAAACCTTGCATTGAGTCGTTCATGTCCATAATTCGGCATGAACCATATTTTAAGAAGTCTTTTACAAGCGTTTTAATTTTGTTTTAAGACTTAAGTTTTGAGTTCAGTAAAGAGTAAAGTTGAAGTTCTTTTCTTCAAAAAGTATATGGGGACTAAGTATTCCCAAAGAGATTTAAAATGTTTTCACATTTAAATAAGAACGAAAACTAAGATTTCCAAAGGGCCTTCGGGCTAGTTTCTGAAAAGAGTAATCGCTTTCAAATGAAGCAAGAGAAGAAACTATGATTTCCAACATAGCCTTTGAGCTAAGTTTTTTAGAACTAATCTCAAATCACAAAAGAAGTATGTTTTTAAACATAAGAGCTAGTATTATATTTTTAGGAGTAGTATTGAGCACTGATGTGGGGATGTGAGTTCACAATAACTCTAGTCTCCATAAACCATGTAGCCATCATGGGTAGAAAAGGGTCATACTTTTTAGATTAATCCTTTTCGCATAGACTAGTGGATCCACTTAGTGAGTTAGCTTCCTATATCACGGCAAGGTATAGGATGGGCCTTGATAGCATGAGGTAAAGCGCTGTATCATCACTATAGTTCTTAAGTGATGGTTGTTAGTTAGAGAAACTCCCACAATAGTAGTAGCATGGTTCCTCAAGGCATTCTGCTTAGTGAGAATGGGGGTATAAGACTTCATTCATGCATTGCACAAGTAGACTTTGAGAGGGAGCATGATTTGTCTTTTTATGATATTATAATTATGAATTGACTACATGTTTTCAACAGTTTTTCTTTATATTGCACTTGTTTTAAACTGCTTTATAATGAAATGAGTTCAATTATGTTGAGTTGAGTTGAGCCAGTTAAGTTCTCCAGTTTCTTTCAAGCTTATGTTATGCTTTAGAATTCCCCTTACATGCTCGTACATTCCACGTACTGAGTCATTTGTCCTGCATCTTTTCATGATGCAGACACAGGTATTCAGGATCATCAACAGGAGATTCGTTGATTCATCCGAGAGTTCGAGTTAGATATGGTGAGCCTCCTTATTTTCCAAAGGATTTCATTTACTTTTCAGTTTAGTCAGGATGTCGTGGGTCTTGTCCTGACTTCCATCTTTATCAGTCAGAGGCTTCATAGATAGTCAATATAGTTGAGAAGTCTGTATTATTCATGTATTTTATGAAATGTTTTAAAGACTAAGTGCCTATTTTATGGCGAGTTGAATATATTATTTTATTCTAAGTTGTTCATTTGAGTTAAAGGTTTGAAAAGTTGAGTTTATTAAATTTTATTCATTTTTTAATCTTTGTATGCTTGAGTTAGTCTTCCATTTGTAGTCAGCTAGGATGAGGGTTCTCTTGGGGACCAGCAATGGTCTTTGAGTGCCGGCCATGTCAAGGGTGTAGGCTCGAATCGTGACATATATAGAACAACTGAGTATATTTTGTGAAGGCTGACCAAGAAAGCAAAGTTTTTAAACTTACTAAATTCTTATACGACTAGAAACAAATACCAAAGAAATGACATAAAAAGTTTGATTCCTACATGATTGAAAATGGTTTTGAAACATATAAGTGTGAGAAGTACATATATCATAAGTGTTGAAATAATTTACATGTTATTATTTGCCTATATATTGATAATTTATTGATCTTTGACTGTAAAGTGAATGTTATTGATGAAGCTAAAAAAATTCTTAGAAGCCATTTTGATAAGAAAGATCTTCGTGAGACAAATTTTATTCCTGAAATAAAATTACAAGAACATGTGAGGGAATTTTCTTTGACCTGTCACCTTATGTTGAGAACATTTAAAAAATATATATACAACTCTCTTGATTTCAAGTACATTGTAACTTCTTTTTATTCAATTGTTCATTTATTTCCTGTTCAAAGTGAAAATGACGTGAATAATTAAAAGGATTATGCTAGCTTAATTGAAATTTTGAGATATGTCATTTTTTGCACTAGATATGATATTGTATATGCGGTAGGAATAGTTAATTGGTTCGCAAGAAATCTAGGTAATGAACATTGACATGTTATAACAAGAGTTATGAAATATTTAATTGGGACAAAAACTTGTAATTTGTTCTATAAAAAAAGATAATGTTGTACTTGAAGGCTTTTTTGATGTAGATTGAAAACTTTATCAGGTGATTCATGTTCTACCCCTAGATACATTTTTACTTCGGGTGGTGGTGCTATTTGTTGGAAATATAAAAAAAAAAGCAAGTAATAATTGCTAACTCTACTATAGAGGTTGAACTAATTGCTTTAGCATGAGCTAGTGAGGAAGCAAATCGGTTGAGAGATTTATATCAAATACCTTCTTTTGAAAAATCAATCCTCATATTTTAACTAATTGTGATAGCATTTATGCAATTGGTAGAGTTCAAAATCGTTATTACAATGGTAAATTCAGACCTATAAGGAGGAAACATAGTAATGTGATATCATATTTGACAACTGATACCATTAATGATTATTATGTCAAATCTTGGGATAATCTTGCATATCCTCTTACTAATGCCTTCACAAGAGAAAAGGTCTAGAGAATATTGAGGGGGATGAGAATAAAGTCTATGAATTATTGAGTCATATATGAGGAAATCCAACCTGGAGACTAGAGATCCTATAACCAAGTGCAATGGGAAAAACGAATCATATGATGACTTGTTGTAAAAAATGCACTATTTTTTATTCGCTCCCTATGATTTGAGTTCATTATTTTCTGTAGTAAATTGTGGAAGTTAAGTTTAAAAACCCATAACGAAAAATATATAGCCCGTATGGATGGAGTGTTAAACTTATTGGAGCACTCTCAACAGATTTCACCTATTTGAGTATGGAAGTAGGCCGCTTCCTATCAAAATTCCGCTTATTCTCAAAAGAACTCATGAAATCGAGATAACACAAGGTCGTAATGTGCTGACTTTTAAAGCTTATGTCAACACCTTGATTATTATGTGTAAGTAGTCATATTTTATTTCCCTTAAGTAGTCATAGTTCAAGTCTGTGACCACTATGACATTAGAGTAAAAATTATTATTTTACTAAGTTAAGGTTCAATGCAGATGTTTTGCTGCGAACCTACACCCTGGACATGACTGGCACTGATCAGAACCATTGTTGGTCCTAATCGAACCTTTGTCCTGATTAACTATGGTACATATGACTGTATAGAATATCCGAAAACTTTAATAGATTTGAATTTCAAAATAGTTAAAGAACTTAAGACCATTATTTGAGAATACTTAATACATATAGTAAACGTTGAGGAAAAACATCTTAGTAAGTATTGAAACTATCTAACTTCCTGTCCATGAAGCCTCTACTTTGTAAAGATAGGTGATGGGATAAGACCCACGACAACTCAAAATACTACTAAAACTAAACAATAAACTGGAGTCCTCCAAAAGCAATGAGGTCTCACCAAAATCTGACGACCGGATATGGTAATCTCAACAGAACGCTTGTTAATGATCCTAAATACTTCAATTTTCATCATGAAATGATACAAGTCAAATGAAATCAATCCATTGAATGTATGGTATGTAATAGGTCTATACAAAATGAACTAAAAGAGGTTGGAAGTAACCTGATTGGAAGTGTAGCTTGTACATGAGGTAAAATCATTTAAGCTTTCCAATATAAGAGATGGAATAGAAACAACATAAAAAATAATACATTATACTTTCTTGGAGAGTTTCTCTAATTGACAACCATAACTATGAGCCTAGTAATGATAAAACATTCGGCCCATGTTGCGAGAGTCATATTATACCTTGTTGGGGTATATTGGACAACAACTATAATATATGGATCCATCCCATATGCCTTATAAAGAGGAAGTGAGGAGTCTCCTGAAAGTCGATACGAATCCTACGTTGGCTATGTAGTTTATAAGGATTTAAGTGAAAATAAATTCCTACCCAATTTGGTGCTCAATATTATTCCCAGAATAATCAATATCAATTATGCTCAATAGCCCTGTTTAGGGAACTGACCTTTATTTCACTTTACTTTACTAAAATGATATTTGAAAATCAATTATGCTCTTTTCTTCTCAATTGCCAAATAGAATATATGAAACCATTTATGTTGTTTTAAAATCCCCTTTTGAAATCATGCATTTAAATGCTCATTGACTCACTTTCCATGTCCGAAATTAATGTATAGGAAAAACTCATATAGAAACCTTTTTAAAAATATGACTTCAATAAACATGGTTCATGTAATAATAAAAGCATGAACAATAGTGTAAGAATCAACATGCATAGGAGAATCAAAATCTCAATGATTAAGCAACCAGAACTCCGGATAAGATAACACAAACCAAATTCAAATTTCAAGAGACTATGGGTAGAACCCTAAACATAATCTTTTAGTGACTAAATGTAGATGTAGGGCGTGAGGACGAACTTAGTCCATCACTATGAGTAGCCTGACATACCTTAGTGACGATTCTTGAAGAAAAATCTTGGAAGATGAAGTGTGTAGAAGAATCTTGAATTGAAAACCTTAGGTATCTTCAAAAGAATCTTGAATTTGGAGCCTTTAGATCTTGGAAAATTGGAAAAATTTCTTTCTTGGAGTTCTTGATCTTAAGAAGAAGGATAATTAGGTATTTTGAGAATTTCTATACATATAATGATGATATTAGGTTATAATATGGGCTTGGTGTCACGACCCAGACCGTCGTGATTGGCACCCACACTAACCCTCCTGTGGGAGAACCACTACTACAACTCAAACCAAGCAACTAAACCAAAAAGTAAAACATTTAAGTTACGGAAGCAAGTTAAATAACTAAAAACTAAAGTTCCCATAAACTTCCAAAAGATTTAACAACTAAACAATGCGAAAAATACACCTAGAACCTGAAAGTCAATGTACCAAAACATCTAAAGTTCAACAAGTCTAAACAAGAAGGGATACAACCCCAAACTAACAAACTAATAACTAACCAGAAAAGTCTAAGTCTAAAATGTGGACATAGACAGAAAGAGAACTTATGGCAGCCTGGAAGAACTGGCTCACCCTTGAATTCGAACGACGATCATTGATCTTCTAAGCGAGGTCTGTCAATAGCCGCCTTAAGATGCCCTGTACTCAACAAAGAAAGAGCAAATGCAGTATCAGTACACAACCACAATGTACTGGTAGGATCACACGGCTATCCCACTAAGTGGAACATAAATAAGCCATTATAACAATATAATCACAAGCATATATCGAACATATACAATATCATCATCATTTACGAACAACGAACAATTTCACATTTCTCAAGATTTACAATTATATCAAATCATTGGTCCGAACCCAAACCCAATCTGTTAGCATACCGAAATGTGGTACCAGATCCAATGATTATGCTGAAATGTGGCAACCGATCGCAAAATTATGCCAGAAAGTGGCAATCGATCCAAATTAGTGTGTCGGAATGCAACACCCGATCCATTCAACAAGCCACAATCACAATCATAAAGTTCATTCTCATAATCATACAATCAAGTCATGATTCATGATATTAATCATTCATATATCCTCATTTACAATTAATAATGTGAAAAATAATGCAACATTCGCATACCAACATGTATCATAATGAAGCAAAACCAAACATACATCACACAACTATAGAATCACAAAGATCACCTACCTCGAAACAAGATTGAAACCCTAAGAAACTTGATCCTTCCCTTTCCTGATTAGTTCTGCTTGTTCTTGGTCTACAAACAATCAATATAATGTGGGAATCAATAAACAATCACTAATTACCCGGACTACTCACAATTCTAACAACCCTAGATCATATCCATGATCCCAACTATCCAAATTAGGGTTTTTTCCACTATAATTCTCAGATCAAATCCTTACCCCATCGATTATTACCCATTAGATTATGTTCTACAGATCGAAAAATGGATTGGGAGGTTAAAATCTTACATTTAGCCTCAAGAATGGTGGAAAACTGTCAAGAAAAACACTGGCTTCGTTCCTTAGTTGTCAAATTTGAAAATTCCAGAATAAAACATTTTTGGTGATTATTTATGACTTTAAGTCGCGTCTGGCCCGCCACAGCGATCTTCACCCCGCTTCAACGGCCCCGCTATGGCAACAAAAATCACCGCCAAAGCGGCTTGCACGAAACAATGAGTTATTTTAATAATTTCAAGACCCCCATTTCACAATAAACCTTCAACTAAGGAAACTCAGAAAATACCCATTCACAGTAAGTTCAATTCCGGGAGTTCTAATCTCCCGAATTTAGTTCCATAAAGTAGTACGGATTCCTTAACGACTTATATATCTACTCATGTGATCAAATTCTTAATTAGATCACCCAATTGCTACCATATTTCCCTAGACTTTAATGACTCCAATTTCTTCCAAATCTGGACGAGGTTGGGAAATCTCAAGATACTACGAAAAAGTTTTCTGGCCCAAAGTTTTTCTCCGTTGGCTTTACTATAACGACGGAACCCAGTCGTTACAACATATTCCAATTTATCCATCACTCATCCCTCAGTGACAAACCTAGGAAAAATAAGCTAAGGAAGGAATGGAGTTGTAGCTGAATCGACAAACAATTGGGGATACTTGTCTCACATGTCCCTCTCGGTTTCCCAACTAGCTTCCCAATTGGACGATGTTTCCATTGAACATTTACAGACTTAATATCCTTGGTCCTCATCTTACTTACATCACGATCAAGAATTGCAATCGGTTCCTCCTCATATTGGAGGTCTTTGTCTAACACAATTGAGTCCCACTTAATGATATAATCTCCGTCACCATGATATCTCTTCAACATAGACATATGAAATACCGGATGAACTCCTTATAAATTAGGGGGTAAATACAATATATACGCCACTGGCCCTACGCATTCGAGAATTTCAAAGGGACCAATGTATCGCAGACTTAGATTACCGTTCTTGCCAAATCTCATCACCCATTTCATAAGTGATACCTTTAGAAGAATATTCTCACCAATATGAAATGCCATATCTCTTACCTTATGGTCTGCATACTTCTTCTGTCTACTTTGGGCAGCTAAGAGCTTAGCTTGAATACTCCTCACATTATCTTGAGCATCCTTCACTAAATCAACACCCAAAGGTTTCACATCTCCAACCTCGAACCATCCTATGGGTGATCTATTTCCCCTCCCATAAAGTGCCTCAAATGGTGCCATATCAATGCTGGAGTGATAACTATTATTATAAGAGAAGTCACACAAAGGTATGAATTTATCCCAATGTCCCCTAAAATCAATCACACATACCTTCAACATGTCTTCTAACACTTGAATAGTCCTCTCTGACTGCCTGTTTGTCTGTGGATGGAAATTTGCACTAAAAGTGTGTTGTGTGCCCAATTCATCATGTAGCTTCCTCCAAAACTTGGATGTGAATTGGGTACCACGGTCTGAGATGATAGAAAGGGGCACCCCATGCAACCTCACTATCTCTTTCACATAAACTTTAGCCAATGGTTCAGTATTATAATCTATTCTTATCGGAATGAAATGGGCTGACTTAGTCAATCTGTCAACTACTACCCAAATAGAATCAAAGTTTTAGGAAGACCAACCACAAAATCCATGGCTATCCTCTCCCACTTCAATTTCGGAATTGGCATTCTTTGAAGCAAACTTGTAGGCCTTTGGTGTTCATATTTCACTTGTTGACAATTTTGACACCTAGGCACAAACTCCGCTATATCCTTCTTCATGCCTGGCCACTAATAAATTCTGTTCAAGTCTCGGTACATCTTGGTCACACCTGAATGCATAGAATATCGCGATCCATGAGATTCTGCCAATAATTTCTAAATCAAGCCATCAACTTGAGGAACACAAATTCTTCCTTTAAAACTGAGTACACCTTCCACATCAAGAGTGGTCTCTTGTGCCTGACCAATTATAGACTTCTTCTTAACTTCATTCCAATTTTCATACTCAAATTGTTTAGCCTTGATTTCCTCAATAAACGTGGCCCTAACCCCAATGCTAACTAACACCCACCTCTTTCTGATATGCCTAACTGCTTGAACTTAGACTCGTAGGTATGAATTTCCTTAGCTAAAGGTCGTTTGGTTACACTTAAACAAGCTAAACTACCCATACTCATCGCTTTTTGACTGAAAGTGTCTGCTACCACATCAGCCTTACCCGGATGGTATTGAATGATGACATCATAATCCTTGAGTAATTCCATCCACCTTCGTTGTCTCAAATTCAGATCCTTTTGAGTGAACACATGCTGCAAACTACGATGATCAGTAAACACCTCACACTTAACACCATAGAGGTAATGTTGCCAGATCTTAAGAGCAAACACTACCGCTGCCAATTCCAAATCATGGGATGGACAATTCCTCTCATGCACCTTCAATTGACGCGAGGCATGAGCTATAACATTCTTATACTGCATCAATATAGCGCCTAAACTAGAATGTGAAGGATCAGAATAGACAAGAAATTCTTTACCTTCAACCGGTAATGCTAGAATAGGTGCGGTGGTCAAGAGAGTCTTGAGCTTTTGAAAGCTCTCCTCACATTTTTCATTCCATTCAAATGGTATCTCCTTTTTGGTCAAATTAGTCAAGTGAGTGGCAATAGAAGAAAATCTTTTCACAAATCACCGGTAATAGCTAGCGAGCCCCACAAAACTCCTAACTTCAGTCACAGAGCTAGGCCGAACCCAATTCTTCACCGCCTCAATATTTTGAGGATCTACTATAACCCCTTCTTTTGAAACTACATGCAAAAAAAATGCAACAGAAGTCAACCAAAATTCACACTTAGAGAATTTCGCATATAACTTTTGTTACCCAAGAACACCCAGAACAATACGAAGATGATCGACATGCTTTTCTTTACTTTTCGAATAGACTAAAATATCATCAATGAAGACTATGACAAACAAATCAAGAAAGGGTTTGAACACCCCATTCATCAAACTCATGAAAGCTGCAGGCGCATTAGTCAAACCAAAAGACATAACTACGAACTCATAGTGCCCATATCGGGTTCTAAACACCATATTGGGAACATCCTCATGCCTAATTTTCAATTGATGGTATCCAGACCTTAGATCAATTTTAGAGAAAACTGATGCACCTTGCAATTGGTCAAAAAGATTATATATTTGAGGCAAAGGGTACTTGTTTCGAATAGCGACCCTATTCAATTGTCGGTAATCTATACACATTCTCATACTACCATTCTTTTTCTTAACAAACAAAGCTGGAGCACCCTATGGGGAAGCACTAGGACAAATAAATCCTTTATCAAGAAGCTCTTGGATTTGAGCCTTAAGTTCTCTTAATTCTGTCGGAGCCATATGATACAGAGGGATAGAAATGGGACGAGTACCAGGTTCTAAATCAATGCAGAAGTCTATAACTCTATCCGGAGGAATACCAGGTAAATCATTAGGAAACACTTTTCTAAATTCTGACACCACATGAATAAACTCAATAGATGGAGACTCAACCTCAATATCCCGAATATGAGCCAAATAAGACAAACAACCCTGCTCTACCAATTTACTAGCTCGAATGGAGGATATGATCTTAGCTTGGTTAGGCTTGTACGCCCCTTCCCACTCTAATTTTTCCCTTCCCGGAATTTCTAGAGTTATAGACTTAGTATTACAATTAAGCACATCATAATAGTAGGACAACCAAGTCATGCCTAAGATTATATCAAAGTCAGTCATATCCAAAATCACCAACTCAGCCCAAGTCTGAAACCCCTTAAACAAAATAGGACAAGAACGATAGACATGGGTGACTATGACAGACTTTCCAACTGGGGTAGAAACATGGATGTGGGCATCAAGTATATCACAAATCATAGCAAATTCTAAGGCAAATCGTACAGATACATATGAATAAGTAGAAATCGGATCAAATAACACATTAGCCATCCGGATTTAGACAAGAATAGTACCTGTGATCACTACGTCAGACGCCTTTGCCTCATTCATGCCCGGAAAGGCATAACACTGAGCCATATCATCTTGCCGAACTACTTCCATGTCTGGTTGCAAGTTAGCCCTACTTGCGTTACCATTTCCTCTACCTCCATGGCCTCGCTGATTACCTCCTCATCCATCTTGTGGACGTCTTCTACCATTATCACAATTTCCTGTGGGTACCACTGCTCTAGTCTGCTGTTGCACGAAATCTAACACTCGTGGGTAAGGACAATCTCTCCTCATATGCCTAGGTTCTCCACAATTGTAGCAAGTACGATCAAAAGATAGTATGCCACCCGTCGAAGGCGCGACTCCCTGGCTATCTTGAATCAAATTATGAGGTGGAGTTCCTGAGTAATTACCTGTAGAGGCGGGCATGGAGGACTGAATTGGCTTGGCTGCAAGCATTGGCCTTCCGGACCCCCTAGAATAAGAACCTTGAAAGTTACCCGAGTTCTTGGCCCTTTTTGCCAATGCCTTAGCCTGACCGTCTCGCCTTACCCCTTTCACTTTCTTCACAAAGTTTGTTACCTCATTAAAGCTCCTCCCTGCAGAGGTCATATGAACTGATAATACATGCAACTCAGAATTTAGTGCCCTAATAAATAAACGGATCCTCACCTCCTTAGTAGTCACCAATTGAGTAGTATATCTAGACAAAGTATGAAACTTGGCCTCATAAGCAGCCACAAACCTATCACCTTGCTCCAAATCCATGAACTCATCCTTCTTATGATCCCTCAAAGTCCTAGGCACATATTTCTCCAAAAACAAAGCATGAAACTGGGTCCAAGTAAGTGGAGGTAAAACTGAAGATCTGCATTCCATATAAGCGCTTCACCACTGCTTAGCCTTACCTTGAAGTTGAAAAGTCACAAACTCAACCCCATGTTGATGGACAATTCCCAACTTATGAAGCCTCTCATAGCAATCTAAAATAAACTCATAAGCATCCTCACTCTAAGAACCAAGAAATACCGGAGGCTTTAACTTCAAAAACTTAGTCAACATTTCATGCTCATTACCAGTCATAACAGAACCCAACAAAGGACGGAAGAAAACATCATTACCTCCAGTCCCACCCACCTTGGGCGTAGTGATAACAATAAGAGGATTGGCGGGAGCTTGAGTTGCTTGAACAAAAGAAAGCACTCCAAGACCAACCAACCCTTTCAAGAATGACATGATTGTTGAGCTAACACTGGGTCTATGGGAGGAACACCGATAGTCTGAGCCTACACCTCTTCCTCTTGTCCAACCTCCTCAATATTTTCAACCTCAATATCCTCTCCTATCTCTTCATTATGCATATGAGGGACCTCATTTTGGGGATCAATTTCGACCAGTACCCCATCTCTAGTAGGTGCCGCTCTTTCTCGGCCTAAACCCATAACTCTTTCTCTACCCCTGCCTCAACCGGAGCATTGGCGGGAGCTACGGGCCTGATGCTGTTGAATCTAGTGTTAACCATCTATGGACAGAAGAATGTAGAATGTTAGACACAAATTTAAATCAACAGATACCAATTGGAATCAAGTTATAGCACGAAAGGACACAAGAGAAATAGAGAGATTTTCTAAAGTCCTATAGCCTCTCGAAGGAAAGAAAAGGTGTCCATGTACCGTTTCGCAAGACTATACTAGACTCAGTTTGATACATCAAAATCAACGAACCTAGGCTCTGATACCAACTTTGTCACGACCCAGACCATCGTGATTGACATCCACACTAACCCTCCAGTGGGAGAACCACTAGTACAACCCAAACCAAACAAATAGACCAAAAACTAAAGCATTTAAGTTACGGAAGCAAGATAAATAACTAAAAACTAAAGTTCCCATAAACTTCCAAAAGATCTAACAACTAAACAATGCAAAAAATACACCTAGAACCTGAAAGTCAATGTACCAAAACATCTAAAGTTCAACAAGTCTAAAAAAGAAGGGATACAACCCCAAACTAATGAACTAATTACTAACTAGAAAAGTCTATGTCCGAAATGTGGACATAGATGGAAAGAAAACTCATGGCAGCCTAGAAGAACTGGCTCATCCTTGAATTTGAACGATGATCACTGATCTTATAAGTGAGGTCTGTCAATAGCCAGTTGAAGATACCCTGTACTCAACAAAGAAAGAGCAAGTGTAGTATCAGTACACAACCATAGTGTACTGGTAGGATCATGCGGTTATCCCACTAAGTGCAACATACATACGCCATTACAAGAATATAATCACACACATATATCGAACATATATAATATCATCATCATTTACGAATAACGAACAATTTCATATTTCTCAAGATTCACAAATATAACAAATCATTGGTCCGAACCCAAACCTAAATTGTTAGCATACCGGAACATGGTACCCGATCCAATGCTTATGCCGGAACGTGGCAATCGATCCAAAAATTATGTCGGAACGTGGAAACCAATCGAAATTAGTGTGTCGGAACGCAACACCCGATCCATTTAATAAGCCACAATCACAATCATAAAGATCATTCTCATAATTATACAATCAAGTCATTATTCACAACATTCATCATTCATATATCCTCATTTACAATTAATGTGATCAATAATGCAACATTCGCATAGCAACAAGTATCATAATGAAGCAAGAACAAACATACATCACACAATCATAGAATCACAACCATCACCTACCTCGAAACGAGCTTGAAACCCTAAGAAACTTTTATCCTTCCCTTTCCAGATTCGTTTCGCTAGTTCTTGGTCTATAAAGAATCACTATAATGTGCGGATCAATAAACAATCACTAATTACCCAGATTACTAGCAATTCTAACAACCCTAGATCATACCCATAATCCCAAGTATCCAAATTAGGGCTTTTTCTACCATAATTCTCAAATCAAATCCTTCCCCCATCGATACTTACCCACGAGATTATGTTCGACGAATCAAAAAATGGATTCGGGGAGTTAAAATCTTATTTTTAGCCTCAAGAATGGTGAAAAACTGTCACAAAAAACCCTGGATACGTTCTTTAGTTCTCAAATTTAAAAATTGCAGAAACATTTCTGAGGTTTATTTATGACTTTAAGTCGCCTTTGTCCCGCCACAACGGTCCTCACCCCGCTACAGCGGCCCCGCCCCGGCGATAGAAATCACCACCAAAGTGGTTTGCACGAAACAATGAGCTATTTTAAAAATTCCAAGACCCCCATTTCACAACACACCTTCAATCAACGACACTCAGAAAATACCCGTTCATGCTAAGTTCAATTACGAGAGTTCCATTCTCCCAAATTTAGTTCCGTAAAGTCATACGGATTCCTTAACGACTTATCTATCTACTTATGTGATCAAATTCATAATTAGATCACCCAATTGCTACCAGATTTCCCTAGACTTTAATGGCTACGATTTCGTCCAAATCTGGACTAGGTTGGGAATTCTCAAAATACTATGAAAAAGTTTTTTAGCCCAAAATTTTTCCCCGTTGACTTTTCTATAGCGATGAAAGACGGTTGTTACACTTAGGAAGGTTAATTCAGGGTAAAAGGTCAAGAATACCCTTCTGGAAACATAAGAATAACATATAAATGAAAGAAAATGACCTTTTAATGAATTGCATTAATCAAATTAGTGATGTCGAGGTCCCCTCATAGAAATATTTGGCGGTTCGCGAAATGGGGCTTTATTAGATCGCAAAAATATCCAAAAACTTGAGGTTTTAAGGCTATTTCAGCGAGCTGATTCGGCGGTTCGGCAAATCATTCGGCGAATTTCCAAATGGGCAAGTGTCCACACCAAATTTCTTGGCCTGCGCATAGTCCAATAAAATAACCGTGACTTCTTACTCCAAAGTCTGATTGGTGCAGACTTGGTGGGTTGGAAAAAAGACTCATATAACTTAATTTGATAGGTCATGAGTGACCTAACTCTTTATATGTTGAGAGATATGGTAATTTGAAGTTGACCTTTATATGAACTCATGCGAGGAGTTAGCCGATAGGAATTCTTTGAACTTGACAAAGTGTTTGAGGTCGGTTATGACCCTAGATAACTTTTTATACCCCTGATATACTTGGAAATGGAACTTAATACCCATGAAAAAGTAGTGTGTCACCTGGTTCAAGCTCATATTCATATGATGAACGATTCAGATTTTCAAAGTTGCAAGGTGTTACAAAATGATTCGAGTCTTAGCATTTAATACCAAAATGAGTAAGAAATTATTGTTGTTTATATAGCATTGTAATATTATAAAATGCTTTTTAAGGGATGACAGGGATCACATTAGTGCATAATTCCTTGGCATTTAGTGTTTGTATCTCATTTTCGGTGCATTACTTTGCACATTGAATTGTGCAGTAGTTTTGTCTTATGCAATCTTTAGTCTATTTATCTTCTCAATTTACTTCCCCATTATTTTTCTATTCATCATAAGGAAGACTTCATCACCTATAAGTAGTGGTGGTTTTCCTTTGTTTTGATACAAGAAAATATAGAGTGCATAAAAGTTAATTATAAAATAGAGTTCTTATTAGTTGAAGGGGAGTGTTCTTTTTGTGGACTTTTGGACTCAACTCTTATCCAGAGTTTGTTCGGTTATACTTTGTGAATTAACTATTGTAAGATCTTGGACATATTTATATGTTTAAAAGACAAATGAAACCATGTTTTAACTAAATTTGAGAACAAGTTTCGTTGTTTTTGTAGTTATTCTTGTTTGTTTTATTTTGGCTAACCAAAGTGTTAGGTCTTCGTAGGTTGGAAAGTGTGTGAATTGGAACTTTGAAGATAAAGAAATGGAAGGAAATTGAGGATGAAGTCAGACCGAGTGTGCACGTCACAAGGAGAGTTAAAGAAGGAACTCAACTCCACTTTCTCTTCGTGTCACGGAGCTGAGAAGAAAACTATGGCCGCGAAAATAAATTCGAACCAGAGGCCTCTGAAAAGATTCCGTGTCGCGGAGCTATCGTGGATCAAGATAAAATTCAAAATAGGCAAGTCTTCCTTGACCCCGCATCACGGACCTGCAGACCAGAATATTGTAGCGTTTTTCCAACGTATAAATAAACTCATTTTTTGTGTTGTACAATTATTCCTTTTTTGATTTTTGGAAGACAAGACTTGGATGACTTTTTTCTTCAATTTCTAGGCTTCATTCCTATTCTTTTTCATCTTTCACTTTCTTGAATGTATATTGAAGATTCAAACTTTGTGAATCAAATTATGAGTAGCTAAATCCCTTTGTTAGGGTGGTGGTTATGAATGATTGTTTAATATCAAATCTATGAATGAAGTTTGGTTATCATTAAAAGTTATTCTTGTGTTCTTAACTTTACTATTTTAATACTTCATCACCATTTGAATAAAATATTATCTTTTCTTTAACTCGGTAGAGGAATAGATAGAATGTGGAATACAAGTAGTATGATTTTTGTTTGTACAAAGCTGATATTGATTTGTATCTAGGATAGATATATAGCACAATACTTATATTTTAGTTCAACTATTACAATCCTAAGTCTAAGTCCATCGAAATTCATTACTTTAGTCTTTAACCACCCTACCTCACATAAGATAATCAAATTGTCTCTTAATTGAATTATTTTGTTCGTGTAATAATAACTCTAGTGTTGCTTAACTATTTGATTGAATTGAAGGTAACTTTCTTATGGATTGTTCATGTATTAGGTGTGTGTTTACCGAGATACCTATATCCAAAAAAAATTATCTATCTATATATAATAGGAGAAGAAAAAAACATACGTGTCAGTACCACAAAATTAGTAGAAATATTAAATAATAAATAACAATTTAAAAACCAGAATTTTTTTTTAAAAAAAAACATAAATTAGAAATCATTTTAAAATGTTTACGTTAAAATTGTTGTATTGATTATTTTTTTTAATAAATTAAATATGTTTGTTCCTAATAAAATGCTACCTGTCTAATTTTTTTTAAAATAAATTTAATAACAGTAGAAGTTATAGTTTATGAATTATCAAAATTAATTAATTTAAAATTTAAAATTTAAAAATATATAATAGGAGAGTAAAAATCGCCTACGTGTCAAGACCACAAAAATCGTATTTTTAAATAATTAAATATAAATCATTTAAAAATAGTTTTGAAAATTAGTCCCATGTAACTGAAAACTGTTTTTAATTTTATTTTATAAAAAAAATTATAACTTAATTACGGTAAAAAAAATTCCCACAAAGTTTGATGATATTTTAACTGAACATTTAGTTTAATGAATATATATTAAATACGGTAAAAAAAAATTCCCACCAAGTTTGATGATCTTCTTTAATAAACGTTTAGTTAATATATATAATTTATATATAATAGGAGAAGAAAAAACACCTACGTGTCAGCACCACAAAATTAGTATAAATATTAAATAATAAATAACAATTTAAAAAACAAAAATTTAAAAAAAAAAACATAAATTAGAAATCATTTTTAAAATGTTTACGTTA
>NC_064290.1:17587437-17754057 GCF_019186545.1 Solanum stenotomum
GAAGATCTCGACGTAAAGTTGCTGAGTATACTATTTCACATCACTATCGTGTGGAAGTATTTTTTAAGATTATTGATTGGCAGCTTCAAGAACTCAATGATCGTTTTAATGAGGTTAGAACAGATTTGCTTATTGGAGTTGCTTGCTTAAATCCAGTTGACTCATTTTCTAGTTTTGACATCAAGAACATATTGAGAATGGCTGAATTATATCCTGATGATTTTGGTGAAAATGTAATGGTTACTCTTAGGAATCAGCTAGAGACTTATATAGTTGATGTCCGTGATGTTGATAAAAGGTTCTCCAACTTAAAAGGGCTTGGCGATCTTTCTGAAATGCTAGTTAAGGTAAAGAAGCATTTAAATTATCCTCTTGTGTTTCGCCTTATAAAATTTGCATTGCTCCTGCCGGTTGCTACTGCTACAGTTGAAAGAGCTTTCTCGGCAATGAAGTTGATCAAGAGTGAATTGTGAAATCTAATGGATGATGATTTTCTGAGTAGTTGTATGGTGCCTTATGTAGAGAAAAGAATATTTAATACTATTTCTGATGAGAGTATTATGAATAGGTTTCAAGAAATGAAAACTCGTAGAATAGAATTGTAATGACATATTTTAATTAATCAAAATTTGTTTTGTTTGCATTTTTGCTTATTTATTTTTTATATCTTGAACCCACTTCGTGAAAATCCTGGGTCCGCCACTGCTTACAAGTAATCTGATTGTATGCATATTTCTACCTTCGACATAGCGTCAATATATAGAACTTAAAATCGATAAGGATTTAACACATGGAGCATAAAAAAATTAACACATGGAGCATATATTTCTTCTCATGATCACAAAATTACACATTGTTCCTAAAACGATCAAGTACTCACATTATGGTAATAAATGGATTTTGAACCTAACTCAACCTTAAAAGTTAGCTCATAAGAAGTACATAGTCGAAGGCCATACAAGGAAATTACATATCCTTATTTCATCCAATCTTAAACTCTTCAACAATTACTGTCACGACCCAACCCACCGGGCCGTGCAGGCACCTACATACTACCACCTTAGTAGGAGAACCCTCATAACCGAACAATTTAAAACATGCGGGAAAATTAAATAAATAGAAATAGCATACAAACAAAATTCTTTATTAAAAATTTTTAAAACAATTTCGATTTAAAACTTGTAAAGTAATTAACACTTCCATGAATCTAGTCTAAACAGGTACAAGAACTACTAAGAGTATAACTGGACAAGATAATTAAAAGACACAACTCCCACCACGCGAAAAGAAGGATAGAAGTTGCTAGAGAATCTCTTCGTCTTCACCGAAGGAGACATACCAACCTGCATCTAGACTATGTCAAAAAAGACATAGCAAGAGTAGTATCAGTTCAAACACGCGTACTGGTATGCATCATCGGTCAACTTGACGCCCACCACATAACACAAGAAATCAACTAGTAAGATCATAAATTAAACTACTCGTTTCTTCAACTTTGGCCTCTCTTAAAATACCTCCAATTTACACTAGCACTCTAACTATTAACATTCTCAATCCGCCTACTTACCAGGTACTTGATCATAGCCTAGCCGTTCTACCACATAGAGAAATTCCCAAAACATAACCACTGAAATTTTAGCCAACCGTTCACGTCATACCCTTTCTTCCTCGTCACACTAACCAACCATGGTCACATAGTACATTAAATCTAGCTTTCTTCCCACTAAACCCAATCTTTTTTCCCCAAGTTGAAATCTTCCTATGCATATTTCATCACACTCGCTACTTCTACTTCTCGCCATTACAATACACAAACCACCTTACTATCAATTACTCACCTCTTAAACACTTTATCCTTCTACTATATCTAACATGCTCGCTTAACCCAAGAACTATCAATATTAACAGTCATAACTTGTATCGCATAACTTCTACTATATTCACATGTATATATCGAACATGTACCACATTATCAACATTTCTGAACAACGAAGCACTTCACATTTTATATCAAGTCACACAATTTTACCACATCATTGGTCCTCTCATGGAGCCCAAACCCAAACAGTTAGCATACCAGAGCATGGTACCCGATCCAATTAGTTATGCTGGAACGTGGCAACCGATTCCATAGTTATGCCGGAACGTGGCAACCAATCCAAGTTAGTTATGCCGGAACGTGGTAATTGATCCAAGTTAGTTATGCCGGAACGTGGCAATCGATCCAAGTTAGTTATGTTGGAACGTGGCAACCGATCCATTCAACACACCATAATCACAATCATATTCACTAGTATATCCTCAAGATCATACATTTAGGTCATGTTTTCATGGCATTCATAATTCATCTATCTCAGATACAACAAGTGTGATCAATACTGCATCATTCATATACATATAGGTATTATAATGAAGCAAGAACATCATACATCACACAATTATAGAATCACAACCATCTCATGCGGATTATTCATTAACACGCCTCATGCAAACCCTAATTCAGCCATACCCAACCCTAATTCATTGTCTAAGACTTCTTTCTATGGTTTTAAAATCATAAATCATTCAGTTCACGAATATCTATGCATAAATCCTACCCTTGATTTACTTATATTACACGGTGAGTACAAATTTAAACTACTCAATTCATAAAACCTAGCCTACCTGGGTGCCAAGCAGTTGCACAGAGTTTTCTTATTCCAATTCCTATTTTCCAGGCTTCGTGATGGTTAATTTTGCCAAGAATTCATAAGATATCACGATCATCCAACTAGAAATCTTCTGCTCATTCCGTACCAAGCTTAGAGAAGCTTTTCTGAGGTTTTTAGGGTGTTATACGACTTATTTAGGTATTTTAGGAAGATGGAGAAAGTATGATTACTCATAATTTACGTTCTGCCTCACGTATCCCGCCGTGGCACCAGCTTACCCCGTTGTGGCGCCTCCTTTGTAGCGACATATGGCCCGCTATGGCAGGATAATGGTCCAGCTTTTTCCTGGATTTTTGTTTCTCCTAAATAACGATGGTTTAAGTCGTACAATAGATACCAATTTATCCCTCGTTCATCCCCGAATGACTAATGCACAGATCATTATATTCCCTACCTTAAAGTGTTTTTAACTAACCACTCAATCCATTACAAATTTATGGTAGGGGATGGTTTTCTTATTTCTCAAGCCTTATTTATGATAGGCCTAATACTTTAAGAGACCGATTAGGGATATGACACAAAGTTCGAGAAAATAAATGTTTTGTCCCAAATTATACAGCCTGACCCGCCAGGGCAGCAATCCTCCCACTGAGGTGGGACCGCTGTGGCGAGATATCTCCCGCCGTAGCGGGAGATCCAAAACAGAAAAGGGAAATGGGGAAATATTTTCCTCATTCTCTCTTTTCAAACTCAAACCACCCCCCAAAAACTCTCTCAACTTGCTTATTCTGGATGATTACATGCTGCTATTTATTGATTAGAAATGGTTTTTGGGATAGTTATTTTGGAAATGCACTAGGTTGCTTGATTTATATAATAAACGTAGCATGGTCATTTCCCTTACGTCCCCAACGTTCCCACAACGTCCTGGGCATAAGGATTTCGTAAACATATGGTTAAATCAGTAAAAAAATGGGCGGGGGAGGTTGAAGGGTCTGTTGGTGTAAAACTCCGATTTAGGCCTCTTTTAAGAGTTATTTTTCTACAATAATTACTTATTTATGTTCTAAGGTAGTTAAATCACTCTAATCTGCTGAAATTCTATCGAAAATGGGGGTCTTGGGATGAAAAGGCGCCATTGACGGGCCTGGTCAATCCCGCCAAGGCGGGATTCTGGCCACTATGGCGGGATACGCCAGGCAGTGGCCTTACCCCTTAACACCAAATTTTTGTTTCTTAATTTTTTAGCCTTACATCGACTATCCTATCATAGTCTAACTTATATTCAACTTATTGCAGGCTTTCTAAATGGCAGGAGAAAACGACGAACACTTACCTTTCATCCAGTTTCCCAATGCCGCAAGTCGGGAAAAGCATCATGACCATCGTAACATGGGGTTCTGTTGCGAGAGGGGTTTTGTGTTGCACATGTTAGAGGAGAAGGAGCCTGCTTTCTATGCTCGTCTAGTAGAGTTTGGGTGGGTCCTATTGGCTAAGGCTCCCACAGATGCACGCTCCACTTGGGTGAGGGAGTTCTACGTCATCCTGCCTACTATGCGATAGGACGACTCTCACCCCCGTCATCCGCATTAGGGGAGTTGACATTCCTCTAAATGCCACTTCTATTAATGAGGCCCTAGAGGTACTGGAGGTCCCGAACCATGAATACGAGGCCAGGCTAAGGGAGATGGATTTGGGGTGGTTGAGAGACACTTTTATTAAGCCTACGCGTCAGGATCGGGTTCACTAGGCTACTGCTGAGGGTATTACTAGCACGGATTGGTCACCTGATGCTAAGATGTGGCTACATTTGATGACTAGGAAGATCCCCCTGTCAGACAATCACACCGACGTGGCCTTTCCCCGGGCCTTGGTAGTGGCGTGCGCCATACAGGTCCAGCTAAATGCGGGGGCACATATTATTTCAAAATGGAAGATCTTCTATCGGGGTAACAAAAAGGCGTTTCTTTCTCCCCGGTCTTATCACTGCCTTGTGCAAGTGGGCGGGAGTACCACTGTTTGATGTTGACGAGGTACTTTTTATAGATACCCCCTTCACCCTCTTTTGTCTAGGACATGTTCTAGTTCTAGGAGGAAAATGAGAAGGACGGGCAGGGCTAGCAGCAGTAAGGCGGTCATGGATTCGGACAATGTGGACCCACTCTCAGATGCACGAGTCAAAGAGGATCTGGAGGCTGTCCGGAAGAGGATGGGGAGCGCAGATGCCGAATTCACTCCTGTTCCACCTAGCACTGCCCTAGAGGTTGAGATACTTCGTCGCGAGTTGTGTCGGGAGAGGAAGAAAGGTCTGGAGAGGGACCTTCTGCTGGTTCGGATCTGGAAGGCATTAAATATCATGTTTACTTGTGTTGCTCCTGGGCAAGAGATTCCCATTGTGGAGAAGGGGGATTTCTATTAGTTCTCTAGACTAGAGGACGCCATGATAGTCCTGGTACGCCCGGAGGAGTTAGACTCCGATACCGATACCTCTCGGTCGCAGGGTTCTTGATTTGCTTTTCGCCCTTTTTGGCTTGTAAATTTTAAGACAACTCTGTTTTTATCCTTTGCTTTCCTTAGTTTTGTAATCACATGGATGCTAGATTTTGATGTGTGATGCAGCCTTATATTTAATCTTAAGGTTTTATACTCTATTACTTTTGTTGCTGAACACTCTTAAGGTGGTAAGGGTGAATTCGGATACCATTTGGGGTCTAAAATTGTTGTTAGGAAAAATAGGGGAGACAGGTTGAGGTTCTGCCTTGTCTCATCCCGCTCTGGCAGGAGAAATTCTGCTCTAGTGGTCCCACCCTGGCGGAAATAATCCCACCCCAACAGTCAAAACGGGAACAGCACCTCTGCCAAGATTTTTCTGGGAATTTTTGCTTTTCTTTTCTAAAAATTCCCAAAGGTTCCAGCTTTACCCTGAAACTTTAGGATACTTCTTATACTGGGGTAATCATTGTCTACCCCTAATCAATCCTTCGATATACGAACCAATTCGTTCTAATTAATTCCGCACCACAACGCATACATCCACAGGATACACCCCGACATTTACGACTCACATAATTCAAATCAATTGACCATCGCATCATCACATTCAACAAGTTCAACTTTACATTCACAGTTAATTCAATCAACAAGAAGCACATAATCACAGTCTCCAAAACTCAAAGCACAGACAATTTCAATTTATTAGTTAGTTCGCTCCATGGATGATCATTACCGATCATCCATGTATTTATATCGCCCCTAAGACCAGATACCAATTGGAACCTTCTCAGTTCCAATTCACCTTGCTTGTGTTCCTTCAGTCGTGTCCACAACGTCCGGTCCACTTTGTTGAGATACCAATTGGAACCGGGAGATACCAATTGAGGTCAACTAATACCACAAGTCGACATTTCGCACGAAAGGAAAGAATGACTGGAACAATTTCCTAAAATGCTTCCTAGCCTCTTGAAGATTCGATGTGGACGTCAACACACCAATCCGCAAGAGTCTAATCCGCATTTTGCTCTTGTATGGGGAGACTGGTAACCTAGGCTCTGATACCAATTTGTCACGATCCAACCCACCGGGCCGTGCGGGCACCTACATACTAACAACTAAGTAGGAGAACCCTCATAACCCAACAATTTGAAATATGCGGGAAAATTAAATACACAAAAATAGCATACTAACGAAATTCTTTATTAAAAACTTTTATAATAATTTCGATTTAAGACTTGTAAAGTAATTAACACTCCCATGAATCTAGTCTAAACAGGTACTAGAGCTACTAAGAGTACAACTGGACAAGATAATTAAAAGACACAGTTCCCACCATGCGGAAAGAAGGATAGAATCTGCTGGAGAATCTCTTCGTCTTCACCTAAGGAGACATCACCAACCTGCATACAGACTATGTCAAAAAAGACATAGCAAGAGTAGTTTCATTACAAACACGTGTATTGGTAGCCATCATCGGTCAACCCGACTCCCACCACATAACATAAGAAACCAACTAGTAAGATCATGAAATAAACCACTCGCTTCTTCACCTTTACCCTCTCTTAAAATACCTCCAAATTTACACTAGCACTCTAACTATTAGCATCCTTTCTCAATCAGCTTACTTACCAGGTACTTGATTATAGCCTAGCCGTTCTACCACATAGAGAAATTCCCAAAACATAATCACCAACATTTCAGCCAACCGTTCACGTCATATCCTTACTTCCTCATGACACTAACCAACCATGGTCACATAGTACATTAAATCAAGCTTTCTTCCCACTAAATCCAATCTCTTTTCCCTAAAGTGAAATCTGCCTAAGCATATTTCACCACACCCGCTACTTCTACCTCTCACTGTTACAAGACACGAACCACCCTTATAATCCATTACTCGCCTCTTGAAGACTTTATCCTTCTACTATATCTAACAAGCTCGTTTAACCTAAGAACTATCAATATTAACAGTCATAACTTGTATCCCCTAAGTTCAACATGAGAAAATCAAACTACATTATATTCACATGTATATATCAAACATGTAGCATATTATTAACATTTTTGAACAACGAACCACTTCACATTTTATATCAAGTCACACAATTTTACCACATCACTGGTCCTCTCATGGAGCCCAAACCCAAACAATTAGCATACCGGAACATGGTACCCGATCCAATTAGTTATGCCAGAACGTGGCAACCGATCACAGAGTTATGCCGGAACGTGGCAACCAATCCAAGTTAGTTATGCGGGAACTTGGCAATCGATCCAAGTTAGTTATGCCAAAACACGGCAACCGATCCATTCAACACACCACAATCACAATCACATTCACTAGTATATCCTCAAGATCATACATTTAGGTCATGATTTCATGAAAATCATAATTCATCTATCTCATATACAACAAGTGTGATCAATAATGCATCATTCATATACATATAGGTATTATAATGAAGAAAGAATAGCATACATCATAGAATCACAGAATCACAACCATCTCCTACGGATTATTCATCAACACGCCTCATGCAAACCCTAATTCAACCATATCCAGCCCTAATTCATCGTCTAAGGCTTCTTTCTAGGGTTTTAAAATCATAAATCATTCATTGAACGAAGGTCTACGCATAAATCCTACCCTGGATTTACATATATTACATGGTGAGTACAAATTTAAACTACTCAATTCATAAAACCTAGCCTACTTGGGTGCCAAGAAGTTGCACAGAGTTTTTGACTTCGATTCCGGTTTTCCAGGCTTCGTGACGGTGAATTTGGCCATAAATTTGTAAGATATCACTATCCTCCCGTTAGAAATCTTCTTCTCCTTCCTTCCCAAGCTTAAGGCAGCTTTTTTGAGGTTTCTAGGGTGTTTTACGACTTATTTAGGTATTTTAGGAAGATGAAGAAAATAGAATTTCTCGTAATTTATATTTTGCCTCGCCTATCCCGTCATGGCGCCAGCTTATCCTGATGTGGCGCCGTCACCCTAGCGGCATATGGCCCACTATGGCGGGACAATGGTCCAGGCTTTTCCTGGATTTTTGTTTCTCCTAAATAACGACGGTTCACATCGTTACAATTACATATTAAAAAATATATGTACTGATAAAATTTGCGATTAGGTATTGAAAAATGTACGTACTAATAGAATTAGTAATTAGGTTTAGAACATTATAACTTTTTATAAATTAGGATTTAGTTATTGTGACGACTTCAAGACCAAAAACACCAAAAAAAAAATGAACTTGAAAAAGTACGTACTAATAAAAATAGAGTTTAGGTCTTGAAAAAATGTAACTTCTAAAAATTTATGGTTTAGATCTTTTGTAACTGCAAGACCTAAAACATCAATACAATGAACTTGAAGAATATATACATACTAATAAAATTAGGGTTCAAGTCTTGAAGAAATATAACTTCTAACAAATTAGGGTTTATGTATTGTAACTTCAAGACCTAAAACACCAAACAAATAAACTTGAAAAAAAAATATACGTACTAAACGAATTAGGATTTATGTCTTAGTAAAATGTAACTTCTAAAAATTTAAGATTAAAGTATTGTAACTTCAACGCATAAAACACCAACAAATTAAAATGAAATTTTAAAAAATGTATATACTAATAAAATTTGAATTTAGGTCTTGAAAAAATGTAACTTCTAAAAAATTGTGATTTAGGTCCGTAAATGAAATTTTAAAAAATGTGCATTCTCACTTACCATATCTTCCCTCTGTATATATTCATAGGTAGAAATAATCCCTAAGGTTTACTTTGGCCGCTGACAATCCACAGCAAACTCCGATGACCTACATCTACATGAATCAGGTAAATCAATTTTCCTCTTCCTAATTTGTTCCTTTGTACTATCTTTTAGGGTTCAAATCGTTGTTCATAAATCTAATAGATTTTTATGTGTAGAATTTGATGTTATGTTTCTATTTGATGAGTTTAACTGCTTTGATATCGTTTACTTTATTCAAGAGTGTGTCTGGAAACAAGATTTTCTATCTCCACAAGGTACGGGTAAGGTTTGGGTATGTTGTTGTTTTTAGATGAGTTTAATTCGGCCAAGTTAACATTTTTCTAAAACAATTCTAGTGCTGAAGCTTTCTCTGAGCCAAGGGTTTATCAAAACAGTCTCTTGTGGTTAAGGACACAAATAACTTATGCACTTCAAATCAAATCATTTATAAAAAAAGTACTTTTGGAGAAAACAGTTCTATGTTTTGTGTTGTATGTGCTCAAAAGGACTTCTTTTTTTGGCCAAACATCTCGAATGTAAAAAAGAGTGTCTTTTTTGTGCTTTTAGCCTAACAGAAGAGTCTAGCCAAATAGGCTACTAGAAAAGTAAGAATTCCTATTCTTCCAAACTTTTAATATTTCTTAAAAATTTCATTGATTACGCCTTTCAAGAATGCAACAATGGTGAATGGAATATATTTCAATGATTAAAAAGAATGACTACAGAGAAGTTGGCTTTTCTTAGTGGTAGATCATTAAAGAATCTCCTAATTTGAATAAGGAATCTAGTTGTTTATCATCATAGAATATGACCAAAAAGGACAAAAGGACTGCTAACCCCTACAATAACAACATACCCGATGTAATCCCATAAGTGGGATGTGGAGAGACTAGAATGGTGCTTGACTCAAGACAGAACTTAAGTTGTTGTTTGCACTCCTTTCTTTATCCCATTCACATTCTTTTTCCTTATGTTGTTTCTCCTTTTCTCTTACAGGTTCTCATTTGTAGTTCCTCTCGTTGTCATCATTTGCCTTATGCTTCAACATAGGTTCATCTTTTTGAAGTTTTTCTTTTCTCTTTTATTATATTTTACAGCTCATACACATTCTTTGTAATGAGATCCAAAGGTTGTAGAAATTTGAAGTCTTCATCCATATCAGTTTCATTCTACATTCTTTGGTTATTATTGGTTAGGTCAACATTATCAAAAGATGTAAACTTCATATACAAAAATCAGAATATCAAAATGGTTGCATTACATTGCTCGAATTTGTTTCTAGATCAAGATACTGAATACCCTTTGGCACAAAGGAAACAAGAGCACTGAGAGGATGAAAAACTACTTCCTCCTAGTGAACAAAGGGAATATAACAATTCTGACGTAAGAGCACAATAGAAGGAATTCTACATCCTCCTGGTGCTCATGTTACCTTTGTGCAAAAAGTTATTTGTTATCTTGAACTAGAAACAAAATGAGCAATGTTATGCAAACATTTTGATATTCTGATTTTTGTATTTGAGGTTTAACTCTTTTGATAACTCTAAACTAATCAATAATAACTAAGTAATGCAAAATAGTACCGATATGGATGAAGACTTCCAGTTTCTACACCTTTTGGATCTCGTTACAAAGAATGTATATGATCTACAAAATATATTTAAAAAGTATAAATAAATGTTTGTGTCCCAAAATTCTCACTTACCATATCTTCCCTCTATAGAGGTAGAAGTTAGAAGTAATCCCTAGAGTTTACTTTTGGCCACTAACAATTAACAGCAACCTCGGATGACCTACATCTACATAAATCAGGTAAATCAATTTTCCTCTTCGTAATTTGTTCCTTTGTACTATCTTTTAGGGTTCAAATCGTTGTTCATAGTTTTAATAGAGTTTTATGTGGAGAATTGGATGTTGTGTTTCTTTTTGATGAGTTTAACTGCTTTGATATCCTTACTTGATTCAAGAGTGTGTCTGGAAACAGGATTCTCTATCTGCACAAGGTACCTGTAAGGTTTAGGTATGTTGTTGTTGTTAGATGAGTTTAATTCTGCCAAGTTAACATTTTTTTGAAACAATTCTAGTGCCTAAGCTTTCTCTTAGCCAAGGGTTTATCAAAACATTCTCTCGTGGTTAAGGATGCAAATAACTTATGCACTTCAGATTAAATCATTTATAAAACAGTACTTTTAGAGAAAAACAATCTATGTGTTGTGTTGTATGTGCTCAAAAGGACTTCTTTTTTTGGCCAAACACCTCGAATTTATAAAGGGGCATCTTTTTTTTTTTTTGTGATTTTTGCCTCCAAGAAGCCTCTAGCCAAAAAGGCTACTAGAAACATAAGAATTCCTATTCCTTCAGAACACACAGAATCAACCGAAAAGAACAAAAAAAGGAAAAAAAAAGATTATTGGGAATGGCATTCCTCACCTGACTAATTTGTCTTCCACTGGGCCAAATCATTTACTATGCCTATCAAGGTCTAGCATATAGGAAGAAATCACCTAAAGCTTTTTTTCCTTTTTAGGATTTGAAATCTAGTCTCCATTATATTCTCTTATTTCATTGCTCCCTAGTTTATGGCCTTGGGTGCATTGGGTCGGACATGCCTCTTTAGTTTTTTCTTCTTTTTCTGGTACACTATTGACAAAGGCGCACTTAAGCTCTGAAAAAAGGGTAAAAATGTGGTGAGTGCTTCGCCTCACTGAATGTGCATACATAAAAGGGAAAATAGGTCAGGAAAAATTTAACGGATGAAAATTACAAATAAGCATGCATCTAACCTTATGGAAATAATTATACTTACAATTTTTAGTTAAGAACTAAACACATATTTTTGTTTTTTCCTCCATTTGTGCTTTGCTATTAAGTCCTAACGAACTTTAAAGCCCCAAAAGTTGAGTTGAAATTTTGGAATGATTGCAATCTGGACTGTAATCCCCTTGCGAGTAAAAATAATCCATAGAGATATAGTTTCACTTTAACCGTCCAGCAAATGGATTCTTGGTGTCGATGAGCCCAAAAAGGGATCTAATATATTGCACCTAACCTTTTGGTTCTATGAGCTTACTGGTTTTGTTTTATTGTCTGTGTCTGTTTAGTTGTTCATTTAATGCTACAGTGAATCTATGGCATGTTGAACGAGGGACTCTTCTTCATAGCTTAAATGCTTACACGTAATGGATGTGATGTCTAATAAAATTAAGGCATTCTTAATAAATAAGTGTTCTCAAAGGCGATCGCCTTATTTGTGGTTTGTTTACTTGTACTCAATTGAACTATCAATTAGTGTTCTCAAAGGCGATCGCCTTTGGTGAATGGCAAGGCGAGGCACAACCTTTGTGCCTATTACCGGCAAGGCGAGGCGACCTCGAAATGGTGAGCAGAGGCGAGGCAATGATGAGTTGTGAGTGGGAGGCGACGCGAGCCAATAAAGGCGTCACCTTTTTTTAAAAAAAAATTGGCCTGATTTAATAATTAAAAGGTAACATTATGGTTTATTTGGAGTTTTGGATAAATCCGACTCTGTTTTCCCTTTTTTCTCTGCAGTTCGTAGTAGTGACTCTCCTCTCGATCTTCGCGACCTCCAGAAGGTACTTCTTCTCTCTTCCTCTTCAATTCTTGTTTCTCCTCTGCTTCATGACCTTCAGCAGGTACATTTTTAGCAATTGTTTTCTTCTTCTTCTATTCTTCTTTCATGTGTTGTAGCTGTGTGCACAATCTTACTTTTTTTTTTATGCTCTGTTATTTAATTTCTGCAGCCTACTACAAGCTACCTATTGTTTATTTCTGCCTAACTCAGTTTAGTTTTATAGTTATTTTACTGTTAGTTTTGACTTGAACTGTTTGCTAATATGTTATTGCTATTGAAATTTTGGATATCTATATATGCAATTAAATATTTTTAATATCTATATATTAAAATATTTTGGATATCTATTTATTAAATTTTTTGGATATCTATATATGAAATTGGATTTCTATATATTCAAAAGGGCGAGTGCACCGCCGTGCGACGGGGCATATCCTTGTCGCATTCCACCATCTAAAACACTTCTATCAATACCTATATACCTATTCGTTTTATTTGGATGGGGATGAAAAGGGGGGGGGGGGGGGGGGNATTGTGTATCTTTCTACAGGATCATCAAATCTTTGTATCCTTTTTGTTGATTTTTTTTGTGTTTTACTGATTAGGTTCTCTTCCATTTTGAATCCAGGAAACCTGTTTACTCTGTTGTATTTAGTCTGAATGGTGAATACTTAGCAAGTAGGTCATTTGATAAATGCATGAATATATGGTTAGTGAAGGAGGCAAAGATTATAAAAACTTACAATGGCGATGGCGGTATTTTTGAAGTGTATTGAAGCAAGGAAGGAAACAAGGTTGCAGCTTCTTTTGCAAACAACAAGGTTTGTGTGTTTGATATTTGATTGTAGAGGTTGAGGAATAGCGCTTTAAAAGGACCTAGGAACACAGAGGCAGGAATTTCACAATTCAAGAAACTCTGTCGTGCAAAAATGGAGATTGTAGATATGTTTCTTTTGAAATATAACACAGTGTCCAGTTTACCCACTGCAAGCATAAGTTTGAATCAAAGCCATAATGATTTAGTCGGTCCTAATTTTGGTAAACCGGACAGCGTGTGACAAATAAAAAAAAGCTTTTCTACAATCTACATTTCTGCAAGGCAGAGTTTCTTGAATTGTGAAATTTTTGCCTCTGTGTTCTCAAGTCCTTTTAAAGTTATTCCTCAACTTCTGCAATCGAATATCGAACACACAAACCTTGTTGTGGGCAAAAGAAGTTGCAACCTTGTTTCCTTCCTTCTTCCAACACACTTCAAAAATACCGCCATCACCATTGTAAGTTTTTACAATCTTGGCCTCCTTCACTGATCATATATTCATGCATTTATCAAATGATCCACTTGCCAAGTATTCACCGCTTGGACTAAATGCAACAAAGTAAACAAGTTTCCTGGATTCAAAATGGAAGAGAACCTACTCAGTAAAAAAAATAAAAAACATCCAAATGAAAGAGTTTTTTTATTAGTTAAAGGGGTATTCTTTTTGTGGAGCTCTGGACTCAACTCTTGTTCAGAGTTCTTATAGTTATACTTTGTGAATTGTTGTTGTATCTTGGAGAGGATAAGTCAGAAGATTATAGTTGGACTGGTTCAATGGTAACCATTTCAGGAGATGGAGGAGTAAAATACTTTTCTATTTAAGTCTCTACTCAATGTTTCTTATGTGTTAACTGAGAAGAATCCTAATAAAGTTGACAACACCTCCATAAATGATGATAAACTTGTTTCTCATCTAGAGAAAGTGGAAAAGTATGATGTTGATTCTTCCAAGTGTCGGTATTATATTCTTAATTGTCTATTATATTTGATAACTTTTATGATTATTATAATAGAACTTACTCTAATACAAAAAAAATTTAGAAAACATTGCAGAGTAAGTATGATACCGAAGAAGGTGGAGCGAAAAAATATGTAGCTAGTAGATTTCTTATTTTCAAATAGTGGACAACAAATCAATGGTTGACCAAGCTCAAGACTTTATATGAGATAACCTTATTGTTAGTGGCATAATAGATAAATGTCCACCTTCTTGGAAGGAATTTCAAAAACCTATACGCCACAAACAAAAGGAAACCTCTCATTTGATGTTGAAAATGTGAATCTGCATGGAAGGGGATGCAAGGGGCCAAGATGCACTTTTATAATTAGAAGAGAGTAACATCTCAATGGGGAAAATTTAATTAGTTCAAATAATGCTACTCCTGAATCTTACAAAACTCTTTCTATATAGCATAAGAAGAAAATTCAAGAAAAATAATAGTAGATCTCTCAAAAAAATAATGGTACAAATAGCCATGAACAAAATCAACAAGTTCAAGATAAGGGATCGTGCTTTGTTTATAACAAAAGTGGACATATTGCTCGATTTTGTATATTTCAGAAACGTGGTCCTACACCTCAGGAAAATGTCACCGCAGAGACTTATCTGGAGGTAATTACAAATATAAATATTGTTAAGAATGTTATGAATGGTGTATTGATGCTTGTGCAAATCGTACGTCTATTATGACAAATATTGATTTTAAAAAATATTCTCCTTTTGAGGAGCCCAAAACATCATGCTTGGTGATTCTCATACTACTCAAGTGCTTGAAATAGAAGATGTCGAATTGTGTTTTACCTATGAAAGGGTATTGACTTTGAAAGATGTATTTTATACTCCTTCCATGAAAAAAAAATTGGTGTCTAATTTTCTTCTTAATAAAGAAGGTTTCAAACAAATTATTTAATCTAATCAATATATAATTGTAAAAAAAGGTATTTTTGTGGAAAAGAGGTATGCTAGTGATAGGATGTTCAAGTTGAATATTGAAATGAATAAGTTTTTACTTTTATTTACATACTCTATTCTACTAATTTTTGGCATGCTTGTTTGTGTCTTATTAATGATCATTATGTTGGAATCATGAGTAGTTTAAAATTAATCTCAATGATTAAAAAAGAATTTGGAATAGTGTGGGGCTTGTAGTAAAGTCAAAATCAATAAAAGACCTCATTTTCAAGTAGAAAGAAAAATTATTTATTAGAATTAGTTCACACTATTATTTGTAAACTTGGAGGAATTTTAATTCATGAAGGAAATAGATACTTTATCACTTTCATTGATGATTTTTCTAAGTTTACGTATGTTAACTTGATGAAAAATAAAAGTACTCGTTTCGAAAATTTTAAAATTTATCTCCATGAGGTTGAAAATCAATTTGAAAGAATAATAAAAAAGAATTAGAAGTCACCATAGAGGCCATGAATATGAGTCAAATGAGTTTAATCATTTTATTAGATCATAAGGAATAATTTATGAAACTAGTCCTTATTCTCCTACATGAAATGGTGTAGGGAAAAGAAAAAATAGAACTTTGGTTGAATTGACTAATATACAATGTTATGCTTATTGAGCTAAGTGTACCTATAAATTTATGGGTTAAACTATTTTGACTACTTGTTATGTGTTATTGTGTGCCTCATAAAAAGTTTAAATTGACACCTTTTGAGTAGTGGAAAGGTCACAAGCCAAGTTTGAGATATTTAAGAGGTTGAAATTATCTAGCCTTTGTGAGGCTAATAGATCCTAAAATTACATAAGTAAGAAAGTTACTATTTGTGTTTTTCTTGGGTATGGTTCAAATAGTAGAGTCTATAGATTTTTTAATCATGAAGATAATATTATAATAGAATCTGATGATATTTATTATCTTGAAAATAAATTCCCTTTCATTCTAAAAATAGTGGGGTCAAAGGATTGAACAAAATATTTGTCACTACCTTGTTCTTCTACTTGTACTTTGAGACATAAAATATTGATGATTTTGTGTTAAGAAGTAATAAACGAGATAGAGTAGAAAAAGATTTTGATCCTAATTTTCATGTTTTTTAATGTTAAAGATGAACCTCCCACTTTACCAGAAGCTTTATCTTTACATGATTCTACTTTTTTGAAAAGAGGTTGAAATGAGGAAATGAAATCCCTAATTTCTAATAAAATTATGAAATTGGTTGATTTATCACCGGGTTGTAAAATAATTGATTGCAAATGGGTCTTACTATCTTTATTTGTTTTTAAACTGAATGGATCTATTGATAAATATAAGGCTAGACTAGTTGCTCAATGTTTTAAGCAATTAGAAGGCCTATAATTTTTTGTTACTTTTTCTCTGATAACTAGAATTACATCCATTAAACTTTTAATTGTTATGGTTGCATTTTTTTATTTGCATAATCATCCAATTGATGTAAAAGCTATTTTTAAAACTAGAGACCTAAATGAAGAAATTTATATGGAACAACTGAGTATTTTGTGAAGGCAGACCAATAAAGTGAAGTGTTTAATCTTACTAAATTACTATATGACCTGAAATAGACACCAAAGTAATGACATGAAAAGTTTGATTCCTACATGATTGAAAATGGTTTTGAAACAGATGAGTGTGATATATAAGTACATATATCATAAGTCTTGAAATAATTTACATGTTATTATTTGCCTATATATTGATAATTTATTTATCTTTGACTCTAAAGTGAATGTTATTGATGAAGCTAAAAATATTCTTAGAAACCATTTTGATATGAAAGATCTCGGTGAGACAAATTTTATTATTGAAATAAAAATTACAAGAACATGTGACGGAATTTTATTTGACCTGTCACATTATGTTGAGAACATTTTAAAAAATATATATATATATAACTTTCTTGATTTCAAGTATGTTGTAACTTCTTTTTATTCAAATGTTCATTTATTTCCTATTCAAAGTGAAAATGACGTGATAAATTAAAAGGAATATGCTAGCTTAATTGAAAGTTTGAGATATGTGATTTATTGCACTAGGCATGATATTGTATATGCAGTAGGAACAGTTAGTTGGTTCACAAGAAATCTAGGTAATGAACATTGACATGTTATAACAAGAGTTATGAAATATTTAATTGGGACAAAAACTTGTAATTTGTTCTATAAAAAAGATAATGTTGTACTTGAAGGCTTTTCTGATGTAGATTGAAAACTTTATCAGGTGATTCAAGTTCTACCACTAGTTACATTTTTACTTTCGGTGGTGGTGCTATTTGTTGGAAATAAAAAAATCAAGTAATAATTGCTAACTCTACTATAGAAGTTGAACTAATTGCTTTAGCATGAGCTAGTGAGGAAGCAAATCGGTTGAGAGATTTATTAATTATTTCAAATACCTTCTTTTGAAAAATCATTTCCTTATATTTTAACTAATTGTGATAGCACTGCTGCAATTGGTAGAGTTCAAAATATTTATTATGACAGAAAAGTCAGACCGATAAGGAGGAAACATAGTAATGTGAGATCATATTTGACAACTGATACCATTAATGATTATTATGTCAAATCTTGGGATAATCTTGCATATCCTCTTACTAATGCCTTCACAAGAGAAAAGGTCTGGAGCATATTGAGGGGGATGAGATTAAAGTCTATAAATCCTTGAGTCATATATGAGGAAATCCAACCTAGGGACTAGAGATCCTATAACCAAGTGCAATGGTAAAAACGAATCATATGATGACTTGTTGAAAAAATGTACTACTTTTTATTCGCTCCCTATGATTGAGTGCATTATTTTCTGTAGTAAATTGTGGAGGTTGAGTTTAAAAACTCATAATAAAAAATATGTAGCCCGTATGGATGGACTGTTAAACTTATTGGAGCTCTCTCGATAGATTTCACCTATCTGAGTATGGAAGTAGGCCGCTTTATGTCAAAATCCGTCTTATTCTCAAAAGAATTCATGAAATCGGGATAACACAAGGTCGTAATGTGCTAACTTTTAAAGCTTATGTAGACACCTTGATTATTATGTGTAAGTAGTCATATTTTGTTTCCGTTAAGCAGTCATAGGTCAAGTCTAAGACTATTATGACATTGGAGTAAAAATTATTTTTTTACTAGGTGAAGTTTCAATGCAAATGTTTTGCCGCGAACCTACACCCTGGACATGACTGGAACTGATCAGAACCATTGTTGGTCCTAATCGAACCTTTGTCCTGATTAACTATGTTGCATATGACTATATGGAATATCCGGAAACTTTAATAGATTAGAATTTCAAAATATTTAAAGAACTTAAAACCATTATCTGAGAATACTTAATACATTTAGTAAACGTTGAGCAAAAACATCTGAGTAAGTATTGAAACTATCTAACTTCCTATCCATGAAGCCTCTACAGTCTAAAGATAGGTGATGGGACAAGACCCACAACACCTCAAAATACTACTAAAACTATACAATAAACTGGAGTCCTCCAAAAGCAATGAGGTCTCACTAAAATTTGACGAGCGGATATGGTAACCTCAACAGAATGCTTGTTAATGATACTAAGTACCTGAATCTGCATCATGAAATGATACAAGTCGAATGACATCAGTCCATTGAATGTATGGTATGTAATAGGGCAATACAAAATGAACTAAAAGAGGTTGGAAGTAACCCGATTGGAAGTGTAGCTTGAACATGAGGTAAAATCATTTAAGCTTTCCAATATAAGCTATGGAATAGAAAGAACATAAAAAATAATACATGATACTTTCTTGGAGAGTTTCTCTAATTGACAATCATAACTATGAGCCTAGTAATGATACAACACTCGTTCATGTTGCAAGAGTCATCTTATACCTTGCCAGGGTATATAGGACAACAACTATAATATATGAATCCATCCAATATGCCTTATAAAGAGGAAGTGAGGAGTCACTCGAATGTCAATACGAATCCTATGTTGACTACATAGTTTATGGGGATTTAAGTGAAAATAAATTCTTACCCAATTTGGTGCTCGATACTATTCCCCGAATAACCAATATTAATTATGCTCAATAGCCATGTTTAGTGAACTGACCTTTATTTCACTTTACTTTACTAAAATGATTTTCGAAAATCTATTATTCTCTTTTCTTCTCAATTGCCAAATAGAATATATGAAACCATTTATGTTGTTTTAAAAACCCTTTTCAAATCATGCACTTAAATGCTCATTGACTCACTTTCCATGTCTGAAATTAATGTATAGGAAAAACTCATATAGAAACCTTTTTTAAAATATGACTTCAATAAATATGGTTCATGTAATAATGAAAGCATGAACAACATTGTAAGAATCAACATGCATAAGAGAAGCAAAATCTCAATGATTAAGCAACTAGAACTCAGGATAAGAAAACACAAACCGAATTCAGATTTCAAGAGACTATGGGTAGAACCCTAAACATAATCTTTTAGTTATTGAATTTAGATGTAGAGGGTGAGGACAAACTTAGTACATCACTATGAGTAGCCTTACATGCCTTAGTGACGAGTCTTGAAGAAAAATCTCGGAAGATGAAGTGTGTAGAAGAATCTTGAATTGAAAACCTTAGGTATCTTGAAAAGAATCTTGAACTTGGAAAATTGGAGAAATTCCTTTCTTGGAGTTCTTGATCTTTAGAAGGAGAATTAGGGACTTTGAGAATTTGTATACATATAATGATGATATTAGGTTATAATATGGACTTAGGAAGGTCAATTCAGGGTAAAAGGTCAATAATACATTTCTGGGAACATAAGAATAGCATATAAATAAAAGAAAATGACCTTTTAATGAATTGCATCAATCAAATCAGTGATGTTGAGGTCTCCTCCTCGAAATATTTGGCGGTTTGCCAAATGGGGTTTATTAGATCGCCAAAATATCCAAAAACTTGAGGTTTTAAGGCTATTTCAGCGAGCTGATTCGGCGAGTTTCCAAATGGAAAAGTTTCCACGCCAAATTTCTTAGCCCGCGCATTGTAACATCTCATAAATTTAAATAGCTAGGAAGAAGCTAAGAACTTGAAATAATCATTTTTGGAAATAAGGAAAAATCTGGAAATTTGTTTAAGTTAGGAAAAAGTGAGTTTTTGGTCAACCTCAAACGGCCATAACTCCTTGCTCAGGATGAGTTAAGTGTACTTCCAAATATGGTTGGAAATCTCTTGGAATAATCTTCCCAATGACGCTGCGTTTGCACGATTCCGAGTTTGTATGAGTGAGTTATACCCTTTGGAAGTTGAGATGTTGGAATAAGGAAAGTCCAAATCTGGATTTTGAAAGGGTAGTTTGGTCTTGTCCTTACCCTTTTATTTTAATTCATTTTTGGTAATTACTTAGGGGTCTAAACTGAACTAAGTCAGTTTTCGCTTTTGGAAAAAAGAGTTAGGGTTTTGAGATAAGAGAAAAGAAGAGGAGAAAAGAGGAGAACGGAGAAAAACGTTCAAGATTCGTCGAGATTAGCTTGTGGATTTCATGGGGGGGAGGGGGTGATCCCTACAAGGTATGTGAGATCACATAGCGTTGGTTTAGTTCACCCACGCATCAAACTTGATTCAATTTCAGCAAAGTAGATTGATTTGAAAGTAAATCTCTAGAATTCTTGATAAAGTTCGTTTGAATCCTTGTGGGTTGTGTTGTTGAAGTTGCTTGAGATTGATTCACGTTTTTAGTTGTGTTTTCGAGTAGAATCTGATGTATATTGAGGGTATAGATGATTCTAAGCGTTTGGGGAAAGAACCAATGGACTTTAGAGGGTTTAGAGCTGGAAAACGAAGAAGAAATTTCGTCGGTCTAAATTTGACAGTGTCTCCGCGTCGCGGAGCTAGTCCCAAGATTTGGGAAAAGTAGTTTCGCATCACGGAGTAGTCATGGACCGTTCTGCCTCAAAAGTTATTTTCTAAACCAAAATTTAAATGCATCTCTACATCGCGGACCCACCCTCAGATATTGATTTTTGGTCTTTTCTCATGTTTAGCTATCTAAAATCATTCCTAAACATCATGAGAGCTTTCCAATCATAAATCACAATCCTTGAATCCATAATTCAATTCAAGGACCAGTTAAGAGTTAAGTCAAGAGCAGTTAAGGTCACAGTCAAGAGAAGTTCTTAAAGTTTTCCAAAAGTCTGTTGCAAACGTTTTAACTTTATTTTAAGACTTAAGTTTTGAGTTCAGTAAAGAGTAAAGTGGAAGTTCATTTCTTCAAAAGTATATGGGGGTTATGTATTCTCAAAGGGTTTAAAATGTTTTCTCATTTAAACAAGAAAGGAAACCTCGATTTCTAAAAAGTTTTTGGGCTAGTTTTCAGAAAAGAGTAATCGCTTTCTAATAGAAGCAAGAGGGGAAACTTTGATTTCCAAGATAGCCTTTCAGCTAAGTTTTTGAGCACTAATCTCAAATCACAGAAAGAAGTATGCTTTTAAACATAAAGAGCTAGTATCATATTTTGGGAGTAGTATTGAGCACCGATATGGGGGAGCGTTCAGATAACCTACAACCCCCATAAACCATGTAGCCATCATGGGTAGAAAAGGGTCATACTTTTTAGATGAACCCTTAGTGCTTTTTAGCATAGACTAGTAAATCCACTTAGTAAGTTCGGTTATACACCCCCGGCAAGGTATAGGACGGCCTTTGGCAGCGTGAGGTAAAACATTGTATCATCACTATAACTCTTAAGTGATGGTTGTCGGTTAGAGAAACTCCCACAACAGTATTTTGTATTTTTATATGCATCAGAAATATTTGTATTTTCATATACAAATAGAGTTCATATTGTATCTTTACATACATACATAGTTATTATTGTATTTCTAAATACACAGAGTTGAAAACCTTGTTTTAAAGCTTTTCTTTATACTGCATTTATTTGCACTGCTTTATATTGAAATCAGTTGAGTTGAGTTGAGCCAGGTAAGTGTTTCTTTCAGAATTCTTTTCAAGCTTAAGTTATGTTTAGCATTCCAACTCGCATACTCGTACATTCAATGTACTGATGCCAGTTGGCCTACATTGTCTTATGATGCAGACGCAGGTAACCAGGATCAGCATCCAGTGCATCATTGATCAAGTTGAGCTTCAGAGTTCTTGGTGAGCTTCCTTACATTCCTGAGGATCCCCCTTTTTCATTAGTTTATCATTTTAGTTCATTAGGATATAGTGGGCATGTCCCGACATCAATCTCAGTTGTTTTAGAGGCTTCATAGATAGTTAGTCAGATGTTAGTTCATTCGTCATCATTTTTTTATTGGCTTATGTTCAGATTTGAGTTTCCATTTTGGCTAAGTTAAATGTTTATTTTAAAACATTGAGTTCATTTTGAGACATGTTGAGTTATCTTGTATTTGGATTCTCTTTCTTATGTCTAAAATCTTCCACTGAGTAAGTAAGCCAGGCCAAGGGTTCACTTGGGGCCAGCAATGGTTCTCAAGTGCCAGCCACATCCGGGGTGTAGGCTTGGGGCCTGACACGCCCAATCCAATAAAATAGCAATGACTTCTTACTCCAAAGTCTGATTTTATAGGTCATGGGTGACCTAACAGAGAGATATGATTATTTGAAGTTGACCTTTTATGAACTCATGCAAGAACTTAGCCGATAGGAATTCTTTGAACTTGACTTGGTGTTTGAGGTCTCTTATAACCCTAGATAACTTTTGATACCCTTGATACACTTGGTAATGGACCTTAATACCCATGAACAAGTAGTGCATCACCTGGTTCAAGCTCATATTCTTATGATGAACGATTCGGATTTTTAAAGTAGAGTTGCAAGGTGTTACAAAATTATTCAAGTCTTAGCATTTAATATTAAAATGAGTAAGAAATTATAGTTTTCTATATAGCATTGTAATATTATAAAATGTTTTTCAAGGGATGACAGGGATCACATTAGTGCATCATTCCTTGGCAGTTAGTGTTTGTATCTCATTTTCGGTGCATTACTTTGCACATTTAATTATGTAGTAGTTTTGTCTTATGCAATCTTTAGTCTATTTGTCTTCTCGATTTACTTCCCCATTATTTTTCTGTTCATTATAAGGAAGACTTCATCACCTATAAGTAGTGGTGGTTTTCCTTTGTTTTGATACAAGAAAATATAGAGTGCATAAAAATTAGTTATAAAATAGAGTTCTTATTAGTTGAAGGGGAGTGTTCTTTTTGTGGACTTTTGGACGCAACTCTTATCCAAATTTTCTTGGGTTATACTTTGTGAATTAACTATTGTAAGATCTTGGACATATTTATATGCTTAAAAGCCAAATGAAACCATGTATTAACTAAATTTGAGAACAAGTGTCGTTGTGTTTGTAGTTATTTAGTCTTGTTTGTGTTATTTTGGCTAACCAAAGTGTTAGGTTTTTGTAGGTTGGAAAGTGTGTGAATTGAAACTCTAAACATAAAGAAATGGAAGGAAATTGAGGATGAAGTCAGAACCAAGTGTGCATGTCACAAGGAGAGCTAAAGAAGGAACTCAACTCTGCTTTCTCTCCGTGTCACGGAGATGAGAACAAAACTATGGACACGAAAATAAATTTGAACCAGAGGCCTTTGAAAAGCTTCCGTGTCACAGAGCTATCGTGGATCAAGATAAAATGCAGAATAGGCAAATCTTCCTTGACTCCGCATCACGGACTTGCAGACCAGAATTTTGCTGCGTTTTTCTAACCTATAAATAAACTCATTTTTTTTGTTGTACAATTATTCCTTTTCTGATTTTTGGAGGACGAGACTTGGGTGACTTTTTTCTTCAATTTATAGGCTTCATTCCTATTCTTTTTCATCGAAGATTCAAACTTTGTGAATCAAATTATGAGTAGCTAAATCCCTTTGTTAGGGCGGTGGTTATGAATGATTGTTTAATATCAAATCTATGAATGAAGTTTGGTTATCATTAAAAGTTATTCTTGTGTTCTTAACTTTACTATAATAATGCTTCATCAACATTAGAATAAAATATTATCTTTTCTTTAACTCGGTAGAGGAATAGATAGAATGTGGAATACAAGTAGTATGATCTTTCTTTGTACAAAGTTGATATTGATTTGTATCTAGGATAGAGATATACCCCAATACTTATATTTTAGTCCAACTATTACAACCCTAAGTCCAAGTCCATCGAAATTCATTACTTTAGTTTTTACCCACCCTACCTCACATAAGATAATCAAATTGTCTCTTAATTGAATCACTTTGTTCGTGTAATAATAACTATAGTGTTGCTTAATTGTTTCATTGAATAGACAGTAACTTTCTTCTGGATTGTTAATGTATTAGGTGTGTGTTTATCGAGATACCTATATCCTAAAAAATTTAATACTTTCAAAGTGAAAGAACCTAAAATCCCGAACTAAATCGACAATAACCAAATCAACAGTTATTCTTTTCGTTTTAAAAATTTAAAAACCAACTAAATTGGTTTGATTTTCTTTAAAATAAAATACTCACCTACCAAACTATCAGCTACCATATCATCACTTCCATGAATCCACTAACTACCAGTTCCGCACCGAAATATGCATGCAAATGAATACCCCTAATTACTACTGTAATAAATCATTATACTAAGATGAAATATATTACACTTTATAGATGAAAATAATGAAGATATTAGATTAAAATATGATCCCATATTATACCAGGTAGATATCCAATCTTTTTATTATATTTTTCTTTTACTTTCCTCAATAAGTATTTAATCAAGTCATTCATACTGATGCTATTATAATAATCATATTTTCACCAAATTCAAAATAGTATTACATAGATCACTTGTAATTACCTTACAAGTAATCTAATTGTATGCATATTTCTACCTTCGACGTATAGTCAATATATAGAACTTAAAATCGATAAGGATTTAACACATGGATCATATATTTCTTCTCATGATCACAAAATTACACATTGTTCCTAAAATGATCCAGTACTGACAATATAGTAATAAATGGATTTTGAGCCTAACTCAACCTTAAAAGTTAGCTCATAAGAAGTCGATATTCGAAGGTCATATAAGGAAACCACATATCCCTATTTCATCCAATGTGAAATACTTCATCAATTACATATTAAAAAATATACGTACTGATAAAATTTGGGATTAGGTCTTGAAAAATGTACGTACTAATATAATTAGTAATTAGGTTTAGAACATTATAACTTTTTATAAATTAGGATTTAGGTATTGAAATGACTTCAAGACCAAAAACACCAAAAAAAAATTATAATATCTATATATTCAAATATTTTGGATATCTATTTATTAAAAAATTTGGATATCTATATATGAAATTGAATATCTATATATTCAAAAGGGCGAGTGCATCGCCGTGCGGCGTGGAAAACCCTTGTCGCATTTCGCCATCTAAAACACTTCTATCAATACCTATATACCTATTCCTCTTATTTGGGTGGGGATGTAGGGGGGCGAGTGTATTGAGAATGAGGTAACTGTGTATCCTTCTACAGGATCATCAAATCTTTGTATCCTTTTTGTTGATTTTTTTTTGTGTTTTACTGATTAGGTTCTATTCCATTTTGAATCTAGGAAACCTGTTTACTTTGTTGTATTTAGTCTGAATGGTGAATACTTAGCAAGTAGGTCATTTGATAAATGCATGAATATATGGTTAGTGAAGGAAGCAAAGATTATGAAAACCTACAATGGTGATAGCAGTATTTTTGAAGTGTGTTGAAGCAAGGAAGGAAACAAGTTTGCAGCTTCTTTTGCAAACAACAAGGTTTGTGTGTTTCATATTTGATTGTAGAGGTTGAGGAATAGCGATTTAAAAGGACCTGGGAACACAGAGGTAGGAATTTCACAATTCAAGAAACTTTGTCGTGCAAAAATGGAGATTGTAGATATGCTTCTTTTGATATATCACACAATATCCGGTTTACCCACTGCAAGCATAAGTTTGGATCAAAGCCATGATGATTTAGTCAACCCTAATTTTGGTTAACCGGACAGCGTCTGACGAATAAAAAAAAGCTTATCTACATTCTGCATTTCTGCAAGGCAAAGTTTCTTGAATTGTTAAATTCCTACCTCTGTGTTCTGAAGTCCTTTTAATCTTATTCCTCAAATTCTACAATCGAATATCAAACACACAAACCTTGTTGCTTGCAAAAGAAGTGGCAACCTTGTTTCCTTCCTTGTTCCAACACACTTCAAAAATACCGCCATCGCCATTGTAAGTTTTTACAATCTTGGCATCCTTCACTAATCATATATTCATGCATTTATCAAATGACCCACTTTCCAAGTATTCACCGCTTGGACTAAATGCAACAAAGTAAAGAAGTTTCCTGAATTAAAAATTAAAGAGAACTTACTCAGTAAAAAAACAAAAATATCCAAATGGAAGAGAGTTCTTATTAGTTAAAGGGGTGTTCTTTTTGCGGAGCTCTGGATTCAACTCTTGTTCAGAGTTCGTATAGTTATACTTTGTGAATTGTTGTTGTATCTTGGAGAGGATAAGTCAGAAGACTACAGTTGGACCGGTTCAATGGTAACCATTTCAATAGATGGAGGAGTAAAATACTTTTATATTTAAGTCTCTACTCAATGTTTCTTATGTATTAACAGAGAAGAATCCTAATAAAGTTGACAACACCTCCATATATGATGATAAACTTGTTTCTCATCTAGAAAAAGTGGAAACGTAGGATGTTGATTCTTATAAGTGTCGGTATTATATTCTTAATTGTCTATTATATTTGATAACTTTTATGATTAATATAATAGAACTTACTCTAATACAAAGAAAATTTAGAAAATATTGTAGAGTAAGTATGATGCCGAAGAAGGCGGAGCGAAAAAATATGTAGCTAGTAGATTTTTCATTTTCAAATAGTGGACAACAAATCAATGGTTGAACAAGCTCAAGACTTTATAATGATTGTTGGAGAGCTCCGGTCTGAGGAGATCAAAATTGGAGATAACCTTATTGTTTGTGGAATAATAGATAAAGAAGGTTTCAACAAATTATTTAATATAATCAATATATAATTGTAAAAAAAGATATTTTTGTGGAAAAGGGGTATGCTAGTGATAGGATGGTCAACTTGAATATTGAAATGAATAAAGTTTCTACTTTTATTTACATACTCTCTTCTACTAATTTTTGCCATGCTCGTTTGTGTCATATTAATGATAATTATGTTGGAATCATGAGTAGTTTAAAATTAATCTCAATGATTAAAAAAGAATTTTGAATAGTGTGGGGCTTGTAGTAAAGCCAAGATCAATAAAAGACTTCATTTTCAAGTTGAAAGAAAAATTATTTATTAGAATTAGTTCACACTATTATTTGTAAACTTGGAGGAATTTTAATTCGTGAATGTAACAACTGGGTTCCGTCGTTATAGCAAAGCCAACGGGTAAAAATTTTGGGTAGGAAAAATTTTTCGTAGTAACTTGAAATTTCCCAACCTAGTCCAGATTTGGACGAAATCGGAGTCACTAAGGTGTAGGGAAATCTGGGAACAACCGGGTGACTTATTTATGATTTTGATTACATGAGTAGTTAGATAGGTCGTTAAGCAACCCGTACGACTTTACGAAACTGAATTCGGGTGAGTAGAACTCCCAAAATCGATCTTAGCATGAACGGTATTTTCTGAGTGTCATTAGTTAAAGGTGTGTTGTGAAATGGGGTTCTTGGAGTTATTAAAATAGCTCACTACTTCCGTGCAAGCCACGGGGGCGGGATTTATGCCACTAGGGCAGGGCCTCTGTAGCGGGGTGAGTACCGTTGTGGCGGGTTCGACGCGACTAAAGGTCGTAAATAAACCTCAAAACAACTTTATTCTGCAATTTTTTATTTTTAGAGTTAAGGAACGAACCCTAGACAGCTTTTGACAGTTTTTCACCATTCTTGAGGGTAAAGATAAGCTTTTCACTCCCCGAATCCGTTTTTTGATCCATAGAACATAATAATATGGGTATGATCTAGGGTTCATAGAATTGTTAACAATTCGGGTTATTAGTGATTGTTTATTGATTCTCGTATTGTATTGATTGTTAGTAGACCAAGAACAAGCGGAACGAATTCGGAAGGGGAAGGATCAAGTTTCTTAGGGTTCAAACTTGTTTGGAGGTAAGTGATGGTTGTGATTATATGATTGTGTGATGTATGTTTGTTCTTGCTTCATTATCATACATGTATGTATGCGAATGTTGCATTATTGATCACATTTGCTGTAAATGAGATAGATGAATAACTATATGCCATGAATCACTTCTTGATTGTATGATTATTGAGAGTATACTTGTGATTGTGATTGTGGTGTGTTGATTGGATCGGATACCGCATTCCGGTATACTAATTGGGATCGGTAGCCACGTTCCGGCATAATTATGGGATCGGTTGCCACATTCCGGCATAAACATTGGATCGGGTACCACTTTCCGGTATGCTAATAGTTTGGGTTTGGGTTCTATGAAAGGACCATTGACTTGTTATAAATGTATATTATTGAGCATGTGATAATCGATATTGTATATGTTCGGTATGTAGCATGTTTGTAATGTTGTATTGACTTGCTTATGTTACACTTAGTGGGATAGCAGTGTGATCCTACCAGTACATTGTGGTTGTGTACTGATACTGCACTTGCTCTTTCTTTGTTGAGTACATGGCATCTTCAAGCGGCTATTGACAGACCTTGCTTAGAAGATCAGTGATAATCATTCGAATTCAAGGGTGAGCCAGTTCTTCCAGGCTGCCATGAGTTCTCCTTTCGTCTATGTCCACATTCCGGACATAGACTTTCTAGTTAGTGGATTTGTTCATTAGTTTGGGGTTGTGACCCTTCTTGTTTAGATTTGTTGAACTTTAGATGTTTTGGTACATTGACTTTCAGGTTCTAGGTGTATTCTTCCGCATTTGTTTAGTTGATAGACTTATGTTTGGAATTTATGGGAACTCTCTATTTCTTTCTTTAGTATTTAACTTGTTTCTTTTCCGTAAATGCTTTAGTTTTTGGTTTAGTTGCTCATTTTGGGTTGTAGTAAAGGTTCCCCCACCGGAGGGTTAGTGTGGGTGTCAATCACGATGGTCTGGGTCGTGACAAAGTTGGTATCAGAGCCTAGGTTCATTGATCTCAATGTACCCAATGTACCAAAACGAGTCTAGTAGAGTCTTGCGGAACGGTACAAGCACGCCTTTACTTTTGTTAATTGAGAGGCTATATGACTTTAGGAAATATCTATCTTTTCTCTTGTCTCCTTTCGTGCTATGACTTGATTCCAATTACTATCTGGCGATTCAAATTGGTATCTAATCTCCTTCACTCTTCTGTTCGCAGATGGTTAATACTAGATGTTATGCCGTAATTTTCCTATCTTTAGAAAAATCACTTTTTGAAATGTTCTAAGTATAAAACAATTTGAGAAAAATACTTAGAAAAGAGTCGCCACTTAGTATTTTAAAGAAATTAAGAAAACTTATAATTTAAACAGACTCTAACAGATTAAGTCTTTAAAAATTTAGAAAAAATTGGTAAGAGGTTCTTATTTACGCTTCAAAAACGTTTTTAAGGCATTTGAAGCGCCCGCTAACACGCGGTTATCCTATGACTTGGTTAAAATATTTTTTACTATTTTTTAGGAATATGATTTAACAAAAATAATAAAAATAATTTACAATATTCGATTAACTTTGAGAAAATAATTAAATAAAGAACTTTTTTTTTTATTTTAAGAAAATGGATGTTTTAATTGAAACATTTGAAATTAATTGCTATTGATTATAATTTTGACAAAACTAGATTAATTAAAATTTATTTCAAATCAATTGATAAATAAAAATCTGACTAACTTTTTGAGAAAATGACTAAATAAAAATAAAAAAAGGAAAGAGAACATTTTTTTATTTCATTTGAGAAAAATACTTTAATTTAAAACCATTTTAAAATGAGTAAAATGATTAAATGAAGAGGCATTAAAACATATCATTTTAAGAACAAAAGATTTAGCTTAATTAAAATATAAAATTTGAACAATATATTTGATTAATAAAATAAATGAATACAAAAAAAATGAAATATATTAAAAGCAAGCTAACACAAAGAAAATAATCATCTTTTGGGGAAACTAATTAAGTTAATTAATAATTTTAAGGTTATAGTTAATAAACAACGAAAAATAAATAATCACAATTAAATAATTTCAGAGTAAGGGAGAGATTGAATTTGGGTCTTTCTTAGTCCAAATTCGCAGATACTTTTGGGGTTTAACCCATTCCCGTTTTTGTATGTCGGATGTATATAACCCATTTTTCTGCTTTTCAAGACCTGTAATCTGCTTCCCTTATAGCCTCGAACACCTATGGCTGACTCGATACTCGAAAATGCAAGGAGGGGAGTCCAAAGTAGACTCGGATGGAGTGAGTTCATGCAATAAAAATGATAAAGATTAGGATAAGAAAGAAAGATTTCACAAGATAATGGAGCAAATGCACATAATAATTATTAGTACTCTTTTTAATAATATTGTAAGCAACAGTAAGTAACCAAAACTAATTATGACATAATCAATTTTCATAAATGAAATCAATGTGATACCATCACTGTAGCCCAATCCAAGCAAGCAATAAGCAAAATGTTAGCGCCTTACTAAGATACTACTTGAAACCATCTTACAAAGTGAGGCAGGCTCCACTTAAACAAAATATAAGGGATAAAATTCCACACTCCTCTCCAATAATTCCATCGTGACGAATTAATACACATATCATGCTTAATCATTTAGCGAATTGAAACGAAAGGAAATTATTCACGCACTTAGATAAAACATCTTTTGAATAACATGGCAAATACTATAACATGGCAAAACAGATCCAAAGGATTAAGGCACTAGTGACTAAATTGTATATTGGAAAATAGTGAACACAAACAGATACGACAAACTTGAAGGGAGAAAAAGAACACAGAAACGGAGCAAGTGCCATCTGAGAAACGGGAAACAAAGCCTACATTCCGAAGTAGACTCAACAAAGCAACCAAATAAAAGGAATCAAAACAAGTAGTGAAAGACAGAATACAAGAACCCAAAAACAGTAGTAAATGCGACACATGAACTTGAAATGTTGACATCTTAATTCATTCATTCAACTCGAGGTGAAAGAATAAAGGATAAGTCATCAAATATTAAGCAATAACACAGATTCATATTGAACAAGAGCAAGCTAGGACTAAGAACACTTATGCTCCAACATCAACATGAAGAACAACAGGTGAGACAAACAGAGGCATTTGGAAGGGATAAAATCGATAGAAAATTCATAAGAGGAGATTGAAAATTTCATTCTATTCATAACAAACATAAACACAACATTAACTAACAAGAAATTAAAATCAAGAGGACATTTACCTTCTTCGGTGCAACGACTGGAACGACGAGCTGAAACGAGCGATATCACCACCACAAGGAGACTCCGACAAGCTTTTAAGCAGTCAGCAAAAAAAAAGTGTATTTCTTCTTTTTTAACTTGTAATTCTTTCTCTATAAATTTCTACCCCTCAACTCTTAAGTCTTCTACATTTCTCCAAACTTATCTTAATCATCCTTCCTTTAAACACAATGAATAAGAGACTATTTATAAAGAATTGAGATCAATTTTGGGGGGAAATTGATTGATGATTTGGAATGAATTCAAATTTGAAATTTGAATTCTCTTTTCTCTTTGGCAATAATGGAAGAGATTGAAAATCCCTCAAAAAGGGGAAAAGGGAACAACGATGTGATCGATCTAGGCCACTAGGTTATGGGTTCTGTAGGATAGTTGGGCGAGATTTATGGGCTTGCAGCGCAATTTGCTCGTTGTTTCTCAGGTGGAGAAGAAGAACGATGAGGCAGTCGGGTTTGCTGCGTTGTATTGCTGTATGTATTGTTGGGTCTTGTACGTATGGTATAGTTGAGGGAATTGGACTAGCAATTGGAGAAAAAATGGAATTGAGGAAGTTGGGTTGCTGGGCTGATTGTGTAGTAAAGGGTTGTTGAATGAATTGGGTTTCTTTTGGTATTGGATTTGTCTTTGGTGGGCTGATAAAGGTCTAAGGGAATTGGGCTCAAAGTTTGGGCCAAAGTTGGCTGAAATTGGAAGTGAAAATGGGTTAGGTTGGTAATAGGATCAATTAGCCACGTGGAGTTAAGAAATTAGCCGAATTAAATTTACTTAGTAAATTCGGTTAAAATTTAAATAAGACGAATTAACATTAATTAATTAATGGGCTTCTTTATCTTAACGAAATATAATAATTAATTCGATTATAAAATAATTAATTACAAACTAATTAACTCGAAATTGTAACTATACCTTAAAGTAAATTAATAAAATATTTAACTAAAAATTTAAAATCTTTGTGATGATTTTTTCAAATATTTATAAAATAACGTGATTGTAAAAATATACATATTAATTATTTTAAAATTATTAAAAATGAAAAAATTACTTTAAAAAAAACTCAAAAGTAGTTTGAATTTCATAAAACTCATTAATTCAAAATTACAACCATCACTAATAAAATATTTAAAATATAAAATCTTTTTTGAGATGATTTTTGAATATCCATAAAATACATTAATTCTATACATAATTATATAAAACATATATATTATTTAAAAATTATAAAAAGTGACGAAACTATTTAAAATAACTTGCAAACTTTATTTAGTTTATTTTTTTGATTTTTTAAAATAAAATTAATTATTTTAAATCGTTTAAAATTGAAGAGCTAGATGATTAATTTATATTGTGGAGGGTCAAAATTGGGTGTCAACGCTAGATTCAACGGTGTCAGGCCCGTAGCTCCCGTCAATGCTATAGATGAGGAATCTGCAGCGAGAGGTCACGGTCTAGGTAGGGGTAGAGAGAGCTAGAGTGGCGCCTACTAGAGATGGGGTACCGGTCGAAATTGCTCCTCAAAATGAGGCCCCTCGTACATCATGTAGAGATATAAGAGGATTTTGAGGTTGAAAATGTTGAGGAGGTTGGACAAGACGAATAGGTGCAGGCTGAGACTATCGATGTTCATCCCATAAACCCAGTGTTAGCTTGACAAATCATGTCATTCTTGAAAGGTTTGGTTGGTCCTAGGGTGCTTCCTTCTGTTCATGTAACTCAAGCTCCCGCTAATCCCCCTGTTGCTAGCACTGCGCCCAAGATGGGTCGGACTGGAGGTAATGATGCTTTCTTCCATCCTTTGTTGGTTTCTGTTATGACTGGTAATGAGCATGAAATGTTGACTAAGTTTTGGAAGCTAAAGCCTCCGGTATTTCTTGGTTCTGAGAGTGAGGATGCTTATGAGTTTATTTTAGAATACTATGAGAGGCTTCATAAGTTGGGAATTGTCCATCAGCATGGGGTTTAGTTCGTGACTTTTCAACTTCAAGGTGAGGCTAAGCTGTGATGGAGAGCTTATATGGAATGTAGATCTTCAACTTTACCTCCACTTACTTGGACTTAATTTCATGTTTTGTTTCTAGAGAAGTCTGTGCCTGGAACCTTGAGGGATCGCAAGAAGGATGAGTTCATGGCATTGGAGCAAGGTGGTATGTTTGTGGCTGCTTATGAGGTTAAGTTCCATTCTTTGTCCAGATATGCTACTCAATTGGTGAATACTGAGGAGGAGAGGATCCGTTTATTTATTAGAGGACTAAATTCTGAGTTGCAGGTATTATCTGTTCATATGACCTCTGCACGGAGGAGCTTTAATGAGGTAACAGACTATGTTAAGAAATTGAAGGGGGTGAGGTGAGATGGTCAGGCTAAGGCATTGGCAAAAATGGCCAAGAATTCAGGCAACTTTCAAGGTTCTTATTCTAGAGGTTCAGGGAGGCCAATACTTGCAGCCAAGTCAATTCAGTCTGCTATGCCCACCTCTACAGGTAATTACTCGGGAACTCCACCTCATAATTTGATTCAGGATAGCCAGGGAGTCGCACCTTCAGCGGGCAACAATCCATCTTTTGATCGTATATGTTACAACTGTGGTGAACCTGGGCATATGAGGAGAGATTGTCCCCACCAACATGTGTTAGATTCGACGCAGCAGCAGTCTAGAGCTGTGGTACCCACGGGGAATGGTAATAATGGTCGAGGACGTCCACAAGGTGGGCGAGGAGGTAATCAGCGAGGCCATGGAGCTAGAGGAAATGGTAATCCAGGCAGGGGTAACATGCAACTAGTCAAGGAAGTGGCTCATCAAGATGATAGGGCTCAGTGTTATGCCTTTTGGGGCAAGAATGAGGTAAAGGCATCTGACGCGGTGATCACAGTTACTATTCTTATATGTGACCGAATGACTAATGTGTTATTTGATTCGGGTTCTACTTATTCATATGTATCCGTGTGGTTTGCCTCATAATTTGCTATGATTTGTGATATACTTGATGTCCCTATCCATGTTTCTACCCAGTTCAGTCATAGTCACTCATGTCTATCGTGCTTGTCCTATTTTGTTTATGGCTTTTCAGACTTAGGCTGATTTGGTGATTTTGGATATGTCTGATTCTGATATAATCTTAGGCATGACTTGGTTGTCCCCTTATTATGATGTGCTTAACTATAATACTAAGTTTGTAACTCTAGAAATTTCAGAAAGGGAAACGTTAGAGTGGGAAGGGGTTTACAAGCCTAAGTAAGCTAAGATCATATCCTCCATTCGGGCTAGAAAATTGGTAGAGCAGGGTTGTTTGGCTTATTTGACTCATATTAGGGATGTTGAGGTTGAGAATCCATCCATTGAGTCTACTCCTGTGGTGTCAGAATTTAGAGAAGTGTTTCCTAATGACTTGCCTGATATGCTTCCAGTATAGACTTCTGCATTGAGTTAAAACCTGGTACCCTTTCAATTGCAAGAGCTGCAACATAGTACTTGTAATTTGGAACACAGCGATCCCTTCTGTCGGAGGCAAGTGAATGGCACCAATTCCACCCATTAGATGAGGGTCATTAGCATTAGGCCCATTGATATCATTGAGGTTTCCGATGTCATCCTGGTGGCCCACTTATCTACCATTGCTTCCATTCTCACTCATACTCTCTGTTTCAAAACATAAACAAGCAAACCAAAACTAAAAGTAAGTAGATTCAACTATAACTAACAAGAACAAAATTCAACTTTACTAAAGAATCTAGACCAACACCACTCCCCGGCAACGGCGCCATTTTGATTAACGTTTCAAGGACACTTAATACAGTGTTAAGTGTCAACGATCGTTAGTCAATATAATAACCTAACTAAATAAGTTGGGGTCGAATCCCACAGGGAATGGTACGTGTTTAAGATTCAAGTGTCAAGTGCAAATATGTTCGAATCAGTCATAGGAATAGACATTTACGATTAAAGACATAATGTAATAAGGAGGTGACACGAATGTCAAATAAGGGGGTTTTGGTTTTAACTATCAGCTACAATAACAAATAATACGAAGATAACAATAGGGAGACAGGTTCTTGGGATGTGATTCGATTACGGACTGTTATAGATAAACGGGTAGTTGCAACTATTTGAAACCAGCTGTAAATTAGTGAATAAGCTAGACTATAGGGGAGGTAAACTTTCTCTCAAACAATTTACCCAGAATCAAGTCAATTTTTCTTGAACATCGACAAGCATACAATTAAGAACAACCTACGCTTTAGTCTATTCACTCTCTCTAGTTGAATGTGTGGAAAAGGGTTTAGGATTCACTCTCTCGATCTGAACCCATGACAACCCAATACCCACAGACCATCAATTCAGTAATCTTGGTTTTGAAACCTCTCTTTCGAGCAAGCCAAAAACACAAAGGTAGAACTGCATTTGCAACTACAATTCTTTAATATAAACCACAATTACTGATTGAAATAACTTCTAAACAACAATTACACTAACAATTAGTACCATACATTAGCTAAATTAACCCATAATCACACCCCAAGAATTGGGGGTTTAGCTGGACATCATAAAAAGATAGAAATCGTTACCAATTTGTGTTTCCATCAACTGGGTATGATTAATTTCATCTTTACAAAGGTCCAAATTGAAGAATCTTGAAGAACCACTTTCAATTTCTCAAAAATGGAAAGTTTCAATTCTTCATAGTTAAGAGAAACATGTCTCTCAGTTCAAAATACTCTGAGTTCAAACTAATTCCACAAATATGATAAAAAGCTCCTAAGATTAATGTTTGAAAATGTATTTATATTCACCAAAAATATGCTGCGAAGGGCCATTCGGCGGAGTAAGTCGGTCTAGCCGATCAACTCGGCGATTAGCCCTTTGGTAAGTTCGATCCCCTTTTTGTTTTGGTCTGCAGCATCCTCAAGTTCTGTAACTTTGGGCGATCTAATACTGCAATGTGGAACCACTCTGGGATCTGTCGACTGCTTCTTTCTGTCGCCGACTTGACTTTGTCCTTCAGGGCTTGGCACACTAGAACTCTAGGCGAGACGGTGGCCATTCGGCGACTCGTCAAAGGGACTCGACAATCACCAGGCCTTTCTTTCTTCGTTCTTTCAGCTCACTTTGTTCCTTTATGCAAATTAGTGTCCATGCTTTGTTCGTCAATCCATATACCTGGAAATTAAGGCTTTTATATCAGTTATTGGCACAAATAAAGCATGTGAGGACACTTAATATATCCAAATAAAGCCCTAAATATGTCCAAATTGTGGACTCATCAGCCTATATATTGATAATTTATTGATCTTTGACTCTAAAGTGAATGTTATTGATGAAGCTAAAAAAATTTTTAGAAGCCATTTTGATATTAAAGATCTTGGTGAGACAAATTTTATTATTGAAATAATAATTTCAAGAACATGTGATGGAAATTTCTTTGACCTTTCACATTATGTTGAGAACATTTAAAAAAAAATAACTTTCTTGATTTCAAGTATGTTGTAACTTCTTTTTATTCAAATGTTCATTTATTTCCTGTTCAAAGTGAAAATGACATGGTAAATTAAAAGGAATATGCTAGCTTAATTGAAAGTTTGAGATATGTGATTTATTGCACTTTGCGTGATATTGTATATGTGGTAGGAATAGTTAGTTGGTTCACAAGAAATCTAGATAATGAATATTAACATGTTATAACAAGAGTTATGAAATATTTAATTGGGAAAAAACTTGTATTTTGTTCTATAAAAGAAGATAATGTTTTACTTGAAGGCTTTTCTGATGTAGATTGAAAACTTTATCAGGTGATTCATGTTCTACCACTAGTTACATTTTTACTTTGGGTGGTGGTGCTATTTGTTGGAAATAAAAAAAAAAAGCAATAATTGCTAACTCTACTATAGAGGTTGAACTAATTGCTTTAGCATGAGCTAGTGAGGAAGCAAATTGGTTGAGAGATTTATTAATTATTTCAAATACCTTCATTTGAAAAATCGATTCCTCATATTTGAACTAATTGTGATAGCACCGCCGCAATTGGTAGAGTTCAAAATTGTTATTACAACGGTAAATTTAGACCTATAAGGAGGAAACGTAGTAATGTGAGATCATATTTGACAACTGATACCATTATTGATTATTATCTAAACTCTTGGGATAATCTTGCATATCCTCTTATTAATGCCTTCACAAGAGAAAAGGTCTGGAGCATATTGAGGGGGATGAGATTCATGTCTATAAATCCTTGAGTCATATATGAGAAAACCCAACCTGGGGACTAGAGATCTTATAACCAAGTGAAATGGGAAAAACGAATCATATGATGACTTGTTGTAAAAACTGCACTATTTTTTATTCGCTCCCTATGATTTGAGTGCATTATTTTTTGTAGTAAATTCTGGAGGTTGAGTTTAAAAACTCATAACGAAAATATGTAGCCCGTATGGATGGAGTGTTAAACTTATTGGAGCACTCTCGACAGATTTCACCTATCTGAGTATGGAAGTAGGCTGCTTCCTATCAAAATTTGTCTTATTCTCAAAAGAACTCATGAAATCGGGTTAACGCAAGGCCATAATGTGCTAACTTTTAAAGCTTATGTAGACACCTTGATTATTATGTGTAAGTAGTCATATTTTATTTCCCTTAAGCATTCGTAGTTCAAGTCTAAGACTATTATGACATTGGACTAAAAATTTAATTTTTTACTAAGTGAAGTTTCAATGCAAATGTTTTGCCGCAAACCTACACCCTGGACATGACTGGAACTGATCAGAACCATTGTTGGTCCTAATCAAACCTTTTTCCTGATTAACTATGCTACATATGACTGTTTAGAATATCCAGAAACTTTAATAGATTAGAATTTCAAAATATTTAAAGAACTTAAAACCATTATTTGAGAATACTTAATACATATAGTAAACGTTGAGCAAAAACATCTGAGTAAGTATTATAACTATCTAACTTCCTGTCCATGAATCCTCTACTGTCTAAAGATAGATGATGGGACAAGACCCACGACACCTCAAAATACTACAAAAACTATACAATAAACTGGAGTCCTCCAAAAGCAATGAGGTCTCACCAAAATCTGACGAGCGGATATGTTAATTTCAATAGAACGCTTGTTAATGATCCTAACTACCTGAATTTGTATCATAAAATGATACAAGTCGAATGACATCAGCCCATTGAATGTATGGTATGTAATAGGGCTATACAAATTGAACTAAAAGAGGTCGGAAGTAACCTGATTGGAAGTGTAACTTGAACATGAGGTAAAATCATTTAAGCTTTCCAATATAAGATATGGAATAGAAACAACATAAAAAATAATACAATATACTTTCTTGCAGAGTTTCTCTAATTGACAACCATAACTATGAGCCTAGTAATGATACAACATTCGGCCATGTTGGTCATCTTATACATTGCCAGGGTATATAGGACAACAACTATAATATATGGATCCATCTCATATTCCTTATAAAGAGGAAGTGAGGAGTCACATGAAAGCCGATACGAATCCTATTGGCTATATAGTTTATGGGGATTTAAGTGAAAATAAATTCTTACCCAATTTGGTGCTCGATACTATTCCCCAGAATAATAAATATCAATTATGCTCAATATCCCTGTTTAGGGAACTGGCCTTTATTTCACTTTACTTTACTAAAATGATTTTGGAAAATCAATTATTCTCTTTTCTTCTCAATTGCCAAATAGAATATATGAAACCATTTATGTTGTTTTAAAAACCCTTTTCAAATCATGCTTTTAAATGCTCATCGAATCACTTTCCATGTCCGAAATTAATGTATAGGAAAAACTCATACAGAAACCTTTTTAAAAATATGACTTCAATAAATATGGTTCATGTAATAATGAAAGCATGAACAATATTGTGAGAATCAACATGCATAAGAGAATCATAATCTCAATGATTAAGCAACTGGAACTCAGGATAAGAAAACACAAACCGAATTCAGATTTCAAGAGACTATGGGTAGAACCGTAAACATAATCTTTTAGTGATTCAATTTAGATGTAGGGCGTGAGGACGAACTTAGTCCATCACTATGAGTAGCCTTACATACCTTAGTGATGAGTCTTGAAGAAAAATCTCAGAAGATGTAGTGTGTAGAGGAATCTTGAATTGAAAGCCTTAGGTATCTTGGAAAGAATCTTGAACTTGGAGCCTTTAGATCTTGGAAAATTGGAGAAATTCCTTTCTTGGAGTTATTGATCTTTAGAAGAAGGAGAATTAGGTATTTTGAGAATTTCTATACATATAATAATGATATTAGGTTATAATATGCACTTAGGAAAGTTAATTCAGGGTAAAAGGTCAAGAATACCATTCTGGGAACATAAGAATAGCATATAAATCAAAGAAAATGACCTTTTAATGAATTGCATCAATCAAATCAGTGATGTTGAGGTCCCCTAATCGAAATATTTAGCGGTTCGTCATATGGGGCTTTATTAGATAGCCAAAATATCCAAAAACTTGAGGTTTTAAGGCTACTTCAGCAAGCTGATTCAGCGATTCGGCAAATCATTCGGCCAGTTGCCAAATGGTCAAGTGTCCACGCCAAATTTCTTAGCCCGTGCATAGTCCAATAAAATAACCATGACTTCTTACTCCAAAGTCTGATTGGTGCAGACTTGGTGGGTTGGAAAAAAGACTCATATAACTTAATTTGATAGGTCATGGGTGACCTAACTCTTTATATGTGGAGAGATATGGTCATTTGAAGTTGACCTTTATATGAACTCATGCGAGAACTTAGCCAATAGGAATTCTTTGAACTTGAATTGGTGTTTGAGGTCGCTTATGACCCTAGATAACTTTTGAAACTCCTGATACACATGGTAATGGTCCTTAAAACCCATGAACAAGTAGTGCATCACCTGGTTCAAGCTCATATTCTTATGATGAACGATTCAGCTTTTAAAAGTAGAGTTGCAAGGTGTTACAAAATGATTCGATTGTTAGCATTTAATATTAAAATGAGTAAGAAATTATTGTTTTTTATATAGCATTGTAATATTATTGTCATGCCCCGAGCCTACACACCGAACGTGGCTGGCACTCGAGAACTATTGTTGGCCCAAGCGAACCCTTGGCCTGACTTACTTACTCAGCGGAAGACTCTATGTATATTTATAATGCTCAATCGCACTATACTCACTTTAATAATAAAATACTGAGAATGCTTAAAAAGTCAAACATTCAACTTGGCCAAATAGGCAACTCAAGTCTTGACATATGAAATGAAAATGTATAGACAACTGAACTACTAACTGTCTGACTGTCTATGAAGCCTCTAAAACAAAGAGGGATGTCGGGACAAGACCCTCGATCATCCTAACAATGAAATACTAAAAGCAAATGATAAAAAGAATCCTCCGGAATGCAAGAAGGCTCACCAACTGACTCTGAGTGCTCAACTGGATCAATGAGGCACTAGATGTTGATCCTGGTTACCTGCGTCTACATCATAATAAGATGCAAGCCAGCTGGCATCAGTACATTGAATTTACGAGTATGCGAGTTGGAATGCTAAACATAACTTAAACTTGAAAAGGATCTAAAAGAAACACTTACCCTGGCTTTACTCAACTCCTAAATAACTTAACTCAAAATAAAGCAATAAACATATGCAATATATAGAAAGCTTGTAAAACAGTGGAAAACAACTTAGTTTGTTAAAGAAAATGCAATAACAAACTCAACTTTACTTATATTATAAAGTAATATAGTTTCTGTGGGAGATTCTCTAACCGACTACCACCACTATGAGCCTAAGTGGTGATACAGCGTCTTCCTAACGCTGCAAGAATTGTCCTATACTTTGCCGTCATATAGAACGCTTAACTAAATGGATCCACTAATCTATGCTAAAAGCATCTTAAGGAGTCATCTAAAAAGTATGATCCTTTACTACCCATGATGGCTACATAGTTTATGGAGACTTTAGTTAATATGAACTCGCATCCCCATATCGTTGCTCAATACTACTCCCAAAATGTACTTATCTCATATGATTTAAAATCAATACTTCTTTCTTTGGTTTGAGATAATTACTCTAAACTTTAACTTAAAAGCTCTCTTGGAAATTGGTGTTTCCCTTTCTTGTTCAAATGTGAAAACATTTTAAACTCTTGGGAATACTTAGTTCCCTTATAGCTTTTTGAGAAATAAACTCAACTCTTTAGTCTTTGCTTAACTTGAAACTTAAGTCTTAAAACAAAGTTAAAACGTTTGTGAAAGACTTTTGAAAACTTTATAAACTTCTCTTGACTTGCTTCTTAACTTCGACTTGACTCTTAACTTCTCTTGACTTTGATCCTAACTTTCCTTGAATTGGATTATGGATTCAAGGTTCATGATCTCATGTTTATGGATGATTTCATGATGTTTAGATGTACCTTAGAATGTTAGAATCAACTAGAAAACATAGGTACATTGCTAGGGAACAAGTACAAAAAGGTGGAGAAGAAATGGGAAGAACTTGCGTCCTTGGCACTCTGAGAGGCACGAGGCACCAGCCCTTGAAGTTCAGAGCCAGACCTGGGGCGCACTGGCTGGCGCGGCGCCCCAAGGGTGAAAGTTCAGAGGAACTTTTGAGGGGCGCTGGCTTGTACGACGCCCCACCCCTTTCCCGAGGAGTTCTACGACTTTTCTTGCTCGTTTTTCAACTCTAAACCCTCTAAACTACAATGGTTCCTTCTCCAAACACTTAGAATCATTATACCCTCAATATATGATAGATTCAAACTGAAATTACACCCGGAAAAATGAATCAAATCACAAGAAACTCCAACAACACACCCCACAAGAAATTCAAACGAAACTTTCAACAATGTTCATCAAGAACTCAATTTCTAAACTTTCAAAGACTTAAATTCGCTGAATTGAAACATGGTTGGTGCGTGGGTGAACTAACCCAATGCTTTATGATCTCACATACCTCGTAGGGATCACCCCTTGACCAAATCCACAAGCTAAACTCGACGATCTTGACGAATCTTGATTTCTCTTCTCCCTTCTTCTCTTTTCTCTTTTCTCCAAGCCCTAGCGTGAAACTTCAGCTTTTCTAAACTGACTAAAATCTAATTTTACCCCAAATAACTCCTAAAAATGAATTAGAATAATTAGGTAAGGAAAATACAAAATTACCCTTCCAAAATCCGGATTAGATTTTCCTTATTCAAACAATCCAACTTCCAAAGGGCATAACTCACTCATACGAACTCATAATCGCACAAACTCAACGGCGTTGGAAAGGTTATTCCAAGATTTTTCCAACCATATCTAGAAATACACCTAAATCTTCCTGAGATAGGAGTTATGGCTTCTTGAAGTTGACCAAAAACTCAACGAACACACTTCACAATTTTCCGGACTTTCATATACTTTCCAAAAATGAGTCTTTCCCCAACTTTTAACTCTTTCCTAGTTACTTCAATTTGCGAGTTGTTACAATTATAAAATATTTTTTAATGGATGACAGGGATCACATTAGTGCATCATTCCTTGGCATTTAGTGTTTGTATCTCATTTTCGGTGCATTACATTGCAGATTGAATTGTGCAGTACTTTTGTCTTATGCAATATATAGTCTATTTATCTTCTCGATTTACTTCCCCATTATTTTTCTATTCATTATAAGGAATACTTCATCACCTATAAGTAGTGGTGGTGTTCCTTTGTTTTGATACAAGAAAATATAGAATGCATGAAAGTTAGTTATAAAATAGAGTTCTTATTAATTGAAGGGGAGTGTTCTTTTTGTGGACTTTTGGACTCAACCCTTATCCAGATTTTGTTGGGTTATACTTTATGAATTAACTATTGTAAGATCTTGGACATATTTATATGCTTAAAAGTCAAATGAAACCATGTTTTAACTAAATTTGAGAACAAGTTTCGTTGTGTTTGTAGTTTTTTTTTTTGGTAATTAGAAAATTTATTAATCACCAAAATAGTAGTTACAAAGCTAAGCCAACAACACTCTACTGGCTATCACACTAAAGCAGTAAACAAATAACATCATATTCTAAAAATTAGATTTATCGAGGAAGAGTCTGGCTGCTATATTAGCTCTAACACAACATACACATGCTATTCTTCTGGCTATATTCTCCATTGTGGTCTCATGCTTCTAAAAAAATCTTGTATTCCTCTCCTTCCATAGTGCATATATGTACTCTGCATAAATCAGTCTGAGGGCCTGTGCTTGGGGATTTTTCCCTTTAGTCTTTACTATGATCCATTGTTGACTAACAATAACATTACTGCTAGAGTTTTGATTTATCCATTGGAGCAACCTCCTCCACAGCATGCGAGCAAATATACAATCATAGAACAAATGATCTCGTGTTTCTTCTTCTTGATTGCACATAACACATACAGGTTCCACTTGCATTTTCCATTTCAACATTCTATCTTTTGTGAGGAGATTATTTTGTGCTTGCAGCCATAGTGTAAAGATTGCTTTTGGCCTTCCTGAGTTACAACAAATAAGATTTCTCCATTCAACCTTTGAAAAACTGCCAAGCATTTGTTTATAAGCTTGTCTAATCATACTTTTCTTCCATACAACTTTATTATGTAGTATATGCAACTTCTCTTTTGTCCCCAAAATCTTTCTGACCATCCAACAAGCTTGAGTAGGAACTCTGACCTCTTCCATACTTTGGCCTTTGATATAGTAACTGTGAATCCATAGCCTATCTTGCTTTTGTTCTATATCCCAACACATTTTTAATATGGCTGCTTTGTTCCAAACTTTTAAATTCACCAAGTTAAGCCCTCCAGCAGACTTTGGTGTACACACCTTGTCCCATGAAACAAGTGCTCTCTTTGTGATCACATTTGCTCCTGACCATATATAACTTCTACAATAAGCTTGGATTATTTTCATCACCTTTGCTGGTAGTACAATTATTTGAGCCCAATATGCTTGAACTCCAAAAATCACTGTCCTAACTAGTTGTACTCTTCTTGCATAAGATAATTTCTTTGTTGTCCAGGAGGAGATTTTTGCCACAATTCTATCAATCAAAGGTTGCCATTGAACAATGCTGAGTTTCTTGGTGGCCAAAGGAGCCCCTAGGTATCTAAAAGGCATTTCACCAAAACTATAACCCGTCTTGTTGAATTTTGATGAGTTGTAAGATAAAAAAACCCTTTTTTTCTCAATTTTACCAATTATTTCATAATTACTAATACCAATTTCAGTATTTGGATTACTATTGGTATCAATCTTAACCCATGCTTCAATATCTCCTTTTTGTCTAAGAGAAAAATGGAAAATTTTCCAATCAAAATATTTTTATCGAGATTTCTTTCTATATCTAGAATATTGACCTTTCTTAGATAATTATTGATATGAAGATTGCCAGGCATATCAACAAAGTTGTGTTTGGACGTGTTGGAATTATACGAAATTTCTAAGTTCTTCTTTACTTGAAAGGGTAATCTAGAAAAAAATGAGTCACTTTTATTTTTATAATTAATTGATTTATATGCTAAAAGACCATATCTATAACATTTTTTTAAAATTATCTTTTTGGTTTGATAATGAATAGAGTTCCAAATCATTTTCTTTTTTGTAATGATTAATTGGTCTTTTTCATATGAATTCCATTTGTTTAAGTTTCTATTTTTATTTTGAGCCATACAACTTTGATTAACCTTAGTTCGCCATTTTTTTGGCATTAATCTAGACCATCTAATCTGAGATAAATCGTATTGATAATGCCATCTTAACCAGTTTTTCCATTGATTGATTCTATAACTCTGAAGTTTCTTATGTTTTAATTCCGAATGAAATATTCCTAGTGTTTTAAAATAGTCCTTTATTTTAGTCTTAAGGAAGCAAGACGTTGTGTTATATTGAAGAACAGATCTAAATTTAGACAAATTAATAACTTGGGTTTGTGATAATTTGTAAAATACATATGCTTGTGACAAGTAGGATAAATCACAAAAAATATGTGAATTTTTCTTACTAATATTATAAAGTGACTTTTTTATAGTCGAAATAAAGATAAAGTGAATTTTTTTTTTATTAGTAATTTTTTCTTGATTTATTTCATTATTGGAGATGAATTTCTCAATCAATTTGTTTGTTGATTCAAGAAAGAGTTGTGTAGTAATTCTAGGAATATTAATGATAGATAAAAATAGATCGATGTATAATCTTTGAATGAATAATTTGAGAAAATAATGGAATTTCCATATTACTCGAGTATTTCTTCTTTGTAATATTTGGAAAAATTTTTTTGGCGATTCGAGTTTTTTAATATTATTTGTTTTATTAGGATTAATGTCTATTTCTGGAGTTACTTTCTTTTTATCTTTTGTAATTCTTTCTATTTGATTTTTGATTGTACTTGTTCTATCAGTCAAATCCTTCATTTTTGTTTCTATCAGTGAAGAATTTGGCCAATTTCCAGATTCAATTTGACTAAATGATTCGTTAATTATTTGATTACTAATTAGATAATCTTTTTCTTTTTTTGTTTCATTGGATTCAGATATTTCTTTGAATCTAAATAATACAATTGGATTTACTTTTGAAAGTTCTTTTTTTATTTTTTTTAGAAATCCAATACTTTTGATAAACCATTTTTTGGTTTCTTTTGAAACTCTTCTAAATAATTTTGTTTTTCCTTTGAAAATTTTTAGAGTTAGAAAATATTTCTTTTTTAATTTTCCAATTTTTTTTTCGAGTTCCTTAAAAATGGGCTCAAAAAAGGAAGGGCGCTTTCGGGGAGAACCAAAGGGAAGTTCAGCTTCCATTCCCCAAACTGTTAAAAAACAAAAATCATCTTTTTGTTTTTGCTTTTTCATTAGCTCTCCGCGGGAGGGGTACAGTTTAGATATATGCCAAGGTTTCAGACAAAAAGGAAATAAAATTTTGATCTGAATCCCGTCTCTCAACCAATCTTTGGGAAATTCTGTTTCTGATAATTGAACACCATTATAAGTACATTTAATCNGCTCTAACACAACATACACATGCTATTCTTCTGGCTATATTCTCCATTGTGGTCTTATGCTTCTCAAAAATTCTTGTATTCCTCTCCTTCCATAGTGCATATATGTACTCTGCATAAATCAGTCTAAGGGCCTGTGCTTGGGGATTTTTCCCTTTAGTCTTTACTATGATCCATTGTTGACTGACAATAACATTACTGCTGGAGTTTTGATTTATCCATTGGAGCAACCTCCTCCACAGCATGCGAGCAAATATACAATCATAGAACAAATGATCTCGTGTTTCTTCTTCTTGATTGCACATAACACATACAGGTTCCACTTGCATTTTCCATTTCAGCATTCTTTCTTTTGTGAGGAGATTATTTTGAGCCTGCAGCCATAGTGTAAAGATTGCTTTTGGCCTTGCTGAGTTACGACAAATAAGATTTCTCCATTCAACCTTTGAAAAACTATCAAGCATTTGTTTATAAGCTTGTCTAATCATACTTTTCTTCCCCACAGTTTTATTATGTAGTATATGCAACATCTCTTTTGTCCCCAGAATATTTCTGACCATCCGACAAGCTTGAGTAGGAACTCTGACCTCTTCCATACTTTGGCCTTTGATATAGTAACTGTGAATCCATTTTATCCATACCCTATCTTGCTTTTGTTCTATATCCCAACACATTTTTAATATGGCTGCTTTGTTCCAAACTTTTAAATTCACCAAGTTAAGCCCTCCAACAGACTTTGGTGTACACACCTTGTCCCATGAAACAAGTGCTCTCTTTGTGATCACATTTTCTCCTGACCATATATAACTTCTACAATAAGCTTGGATTATTTTCATCACCTTTGCTGGTAGTACAAATATTTGAGCCCAATATGCTTGAACTACAAAAATCACTATCCTAACTAGTTGTACTCTCCTTGCATAAGATAATTTCTTTGTTGTCCAGGAGGAGATTTTTGCCACAATTCTATCAATCAAAGGTTGCCATTGAACAATGCTGAGTTTCTTGGTGGCCAAAGGAGCCCCTAGGTATCTAAAAGGCATTTCACCAAAACTATAACCCAAGTCTTGTTGAATTTTGATGAGCTGTAAGATAAAAAAAAACCCTTTTTTTCTCAATTTTATCAATTATTTGATAATTATTAATACCAATTTTAGTATTTGGATTATTGTTGGTATCAATCTTAACCCAGGCTTCAATATCTCCTTTTTTGTCTAAGAGAAAAATGGATAATTTTCCAATCAAAATATTTTCTATCAAGATTTCTTTCTATATCTAGAATATTGACCTTTCTTAGATAATTATTGAAATGAAGATTGCCGGGCATATCAACAAAGTTGTGTTTGGACGTGTTGGAACTATACAAAATTTCTAAGTTCTTCTTTACTTGAAAGGGTAATCTAGAAAAAAATGAGTCACATTTATTTTTATAATTAATTGATTTATATGCTAAAAGACCATATCTATAACAGTTTTTTAAAATTATCTTTTTCGTTTGATAATGAATAGAGTTCCAAATCATTTTCTTTTTTGTAATGAATTAATTGGTCTTTTTCATATGAATTCCATTTGTTTAAGTTTCTATTTTTATTTTGAGCCATACAACTTTGATTAACCTTAGTTCACAATTTTTTTGGCATTAATCTAGATCATCTAATCTGAGATAGATCGTATTGATAATGCCATCTTAACCAGTTTTTCCATTGATTGATTCTATAACTCTGAAGTTTCTTATGTTTTAATTCCGAATGAAATATTCCTAGTGTTTTAAATTAGTCCTTTATCTAAGTCTTAAGGAAGCAAGACGTTGTGTTAGATTGAAGAACATATCTAAATTTAGACAAATTAATAACTTGGGTTTGTGATAATTTGTAAAATACATATGCTTGTGACAAGTAGGATAAATCACAAAAAATATGTGAATTTTTCTTACTAATATTATAAAGTGACTTTTTTGTAGTCGAAATAAAGATAAAGTGAATTTTTTTTATTAGTAATTTTTTCTTGTTTTATTTCATTATTGGAGATGAATTTCTCAATCAATTTGTTTGTTGATTCAAGAAAGAGTTGTGTAGTAATTCTAGGAATATTAATGATAGATAAAAATAGATCGATGTATAATCTTTGAATGAATAATTTGAGAAAATAATGGAATTTCCATATTACTCGAGTATTTCTTCTTTTTAATATTTGGAAAAAAAAATTGGAGATTCGAGTTTTTTAATATTATTTGTTTTATTATGATTAATGTCTATTTCTAGAGTTACTTTCTTATTTTCTTTTGTAATTCTTTCTATTTGATTTTTGATTGTACTTGTTCTATCAGTCAAATCTTTCATTTTTGTTTCTATCAGATGAAGAAATTGGCCAATTTCCATATTCATTTTGACTAAATGATTCGTTAATTATTTGATTACTAATTAGATAATCTTTTTCTTTTTTTTGTTTCATTGGATTCAGATATTTCTTTGAATCTAAATAATACAATTGGATTTACTTTTGAAAGTCCATTTTTTAGAAATCCAATACTTTTGATAAATCATTTTTTGGTTTCTTTTGAAACTCTTCTAAATAATTTTTTTTTTCCTTTGAAAATTTTTAGAGTTAGAAAATATTTCTTTTTGAATTTTCCAATTTTTTTTTCGAGTTCCTTAAAAATGGGCTCAAAAAAGGAAGGGCGCTTTCGGGGAGAACCAAAGGGAAGTTCAGCTTCCATTCCCCAAACTGTTAAAAAAAAATCATCTTTTTTGTTTTTGCTTTTTCATTAGCTCTCCGCAGGAGGGGTACAATTTAAATATATGCCAAGGTTTCAGACAAAAAGGAAATAAAATTTTGATCTGAATCCCGTCTCTCAACCAATCTTTGGAAAATTCTGTTTATGATAATTGAACACCATTATAAGTACATTTAATCTGCAATTCTCTATTCCATTCCTGCAAATCTTTAGACCATTCAGGAAGTTGCAAGAATAACATACGTCCGAGATTTTTGGCTTTTATCAATGAAGGTAATAAAATATATTTTTGAAGAATTGATTGAGTTATTAACTTGTAACCTCTTATTATTTGTGCAAAAGGAATGTTATCCCAGGCTTCTTCGATCGCTATCCGTGCTTGTTCCTTTCTTTTGTTATCCTCTTTTTTGTCCTTTTCTTTTTTCTCTTCTCTTTTTGTTTGTTCTTCTCTAGACTCTAGAATCTTGAATTCTCCCTCTTTACTTGTCCAATTTCGAAAAAATGGTTTAATTAGTTCAGATATATCAAAAGAAAAAAGACGTAGGGGGTTATATTATGTCGACAAAAAGGGGGGAATGTACATTTTCTTGAAATAGTTTCGAAATAAATGTTTTGCGCCTTTGAGCTCGCATAGAGCCTTTAATTATACCTCGCCGAAAATCTGATTGTTGCGAATAGCTTATTAAAGCCACTTCCTCCTCAGGATCGTTAGTCGCGTTGTTGTCAGTAAAAATAACTACACGTTTGGCTTTTCTTGAACGAAGTTGATGATCAATTGATGCGCGATCTTGAAATTCACTCATTTGTTGGTCCAATTCAGTGATTAATTTATTGGACCAGCGAGGTACTTTTTTACTGATTTATTTTATTCCAATCGATTTTTTCCCCAATTTTATCTCATTAGGATCAATTACATTGAATACAAATTTTACAAATTTCTTTCTTTTTTCTGAATTCGCTCCTCTGTTCTTGGTCTTAAAATAAAGAAAGACCTTTCAAATTTAAACTCGATTTTGGTTCGTTACCTAATTCATTGATTTAAGTTAAGAACTCGTCAATTTCTGTTGATAATGGTTTTTTATCTATCGTATACGCTCTTTGTTCAAATTCCTGGTAATCAATATCGGAAGAAAGATAGTATGAATCCTATTTAGTCTAACTCTCTTTTCCCAATTTTCTAGCAAAGTATTGTTTATGATTGAAGATGAAACCCCTTTTTTTGTTGTTCCTCGATATGGTCCATTTAACAAAGGATCATACATTTAGGCACGTATTCTTTTTTAGTATCATCATTACACAATCTAGTCCTTGTTTCGAGTATATGCATAGAAAAAGATTTCTTGGCTAGAATTTCAAGTCTATTTAAAATTTCCTTATTCAGATTATTACTTTTTCCTTTGTTGGTAGAAACCCTCTGAGTGTCTAGTTCATTAGGGAGCGTTTTTTGGAGTGACAATAGGGGTATCTTTCTTTTTACCATTTTGTAGTTATTTAGTCTTTTTTGTGTTATTTTAGCTAACCAAAGTGTTAGGTCTTTGTAGGTTGGAAAGTGTGTGAATTGGAACTCTGAACATAAAGAAATGGAAGGAAATTGGGGATGAAGTCAGAACCAAGTGTGCACGTCACAAGGAGAGCTAAAGAAGGAACTCAGCTCCGCTTTCTCTGCGTGTCACGAAGCTGAGAAGAAAACTAATGGCCGCGAAAATAAATTCGAACCAGAGGCTCAGAAAAGCTTCCGTATGGTGTAGCTATCGTGGATCAGGATAAAATGCAAAATAGGCAAATCTTCCTTGACCCCGCATCACGGACCTGCAGACCAGAATTTTGCCGCGTTTTTCCAACCTATAAATAAACTCATTTTTTTGTTGTACAATTATGCCTTTTCTGATTTTTGGAGGACCAGACTTGGATGACTTTTTTCTTCAATTTCTAGGATTCATTCTTATTCTTTTTCATCTTTCACTTTCTTGAATGTATATTGAAGATTCAAACTTTGTGAATCAAATTATGAGTAGCTAAATCCCTTTGTTAGGATGGTGGTTATGAATGATTGTTTAATATCAAATCTATGAATGAGGTTTGGTTATCATTAAAAGTTATTCTTGTATTCTTAACTTTACTATTTTAATGCTTCATCACCATTAGAATAAAATATTATCTTTTCTTTAACTCGGTAGAGGAATAGATAGAATGTGGAATACAAGTAGTATGATCTTTGTTTATACAAAGCTGATATTGATTTGTATCTAGGATAGAGATATAGCCCAATACTTATATTTCAGTCCAACTATTACAACCCTAAGTCCGAAATTAATTACTTTAGTCTTTGTCCACCCTACCTCACATAAGACAATCAAATTGTCTCTTAATTGAATCACTTTGTTCGTGTAATAATAACTCTAGTTTTGCTTAACTGTTTGATTGAATCGACAGTAACTTTCTTTTGGATTGTTCATTTATTAGGTGTGTGTTTATCGAGATACCTATATCCTAAAAAAATTATTACTTTCAAAGTGAAAGAACGTAAAATCCCGAACTAGATCGACAATAACCAAATCGACGGTTATGTTTTTCGTTTGGTTTGGTTTCGTTTTAGAGATTTAAAAACCAACTAAATTGGTTTGATTTTCACCAATAACCAACCCAAATCAAACCATGAATACCCCTAATTAATACTGTAGTAAATAATTATACTAAGATGAAATATATTAAACTTTATAGATGAAAATAATGAAGATATTAGATTAAAATATGATCCCATATACCAGTTAGATATCCAATCTTTTTATTTTATTTTTCTTTTACTTTCGTCGATAAGTATTTCATGAAGTCATACATACTGATGATAATATACTAATAATATTTTGACCAAATTCAAAATAGTGTTACATAGATCACTTGTAATTATCTTACAAGTAATCTGATTGTATACATATTTCTACCTTCGACATACTATCAATATATAGAACTTAAAATCGATAAGGATTTAACAGATGGAGCATAAAAAAATTAACACATGGAGCATACATTTCTTCTCATGATCACAAAATTACACATTGTTCCTAAAACAATCCAGTACTGACATTGTGGTTATAATTGAATTTTGAGCTTAACTCAACCTTAAAAGTTAGCTCATAAGAAGTAGATATTCGAAGTCCATATAAGGAAACCACATATCCCTATTTCATCCAATGTGAAACTCTTCAATAATTACATATTAAAAAATATACGTACTGATACAATTCAGGATTAGGTCTTGAAAAATGTACATACTAATAGAATTAGTGATTAGGTTTAGAACATTATAACTTTTTATCAATTAGGAATTAGGTATTGTAACGACTTCAAGACCAAAAACACCAAAAAATTAAAAACTAAAATGAACTTGAAAAAGTACATACTAATAAAAATAGAGTTTAGGTCTTGAAAAAATGTAACTTCTAAAAATTATGGTTTAGATCTTTTGTAACTGCAAGACCTAAAATATCAATACAATGAACTTGAAGAAAATATACGTACTAATAAAATTAGGGTTCAAGTCTTGAAAAAATATAACTTCTAACAAATTAGGGTTTATGTATTGTAACTTCAAGACCTAAAACACCAAAAAAATAAACTTGAAAAAAAAATATACGTACTAAACGAATTAGGATTTATATCTTAGTAAAATAAAACTTCTAAAAAATTAAGATTAAAGTATTGTAACTTCAAGGCATAAAACACCAACAAATTAAAATGAAATTTTTAAAAATGTACATACTAATAAAATTTGAATTTAGGTCTTGAAAAAATGTAACTTCTAAAAAATTGCGATTTAGGTCTCGTAAATGTATATCGAATATCGAATATAAAATATTAATTTTAAACATTGCATGTAAAAGACATTTTTGTTCTGTCAGCACTACAAGAAAGTGGAGATACAATGACATTTTCTAAATGTCGTATTATGATGTTTAAATGTCACAAATTTGTTTACCGACATTTATTTTTACAGTTGGACCAAATGTCGTAAATTTTAGTGTCGGGGATTTTTCCGACATTTAGGTAATTGTCGGGAAGAATTTGTGACATTTATTTTGTGACATTTAGGTAAATGTTGAAAAGAATTTGTGTCATTTACTTTGCAACGTATATGTAAATGTTGGTAAGATTATTACGACATTTATTTTTTGACATTTATGTGAATGTCGATAAGAAATATATGACATTTATTTTTGACATTTAGGTGAATGTCAGTATGAGATATATGACATTTATTTTCGACATTTAGGTAAATGTCAGTATGAGATATATGACATTTATTTTTGACATTTAGGTAAATGTCGGTATGAGATATATATGACATTTAGTTTTGACATTTAAGTAAATGTCGATATGAGATATATGACATTTATTTTTGACATTTACTTAAATGTCGATATGAAATATATGGCATTTATTTTTGACATTTAAGTAAATGTTGATATGAGATATATGACATTTATTTTTTTGACATTTATGAAATGTCACTAAAACTTTCTGACATTTAGATTAAATGTTGGTAAAACAAATTTCAAGACACTTACTTGTGACATTTATAAAATGTCACATTGAAATTTCTGACACTTTCGTTAATGTCAACAAATGCTATTGTTGAATGTCATAAAAATTAGTGACATTATTTTATATTTTGCTAAATGTCATATTAATATTCTAATGTCGCTACCAAATTTCTTTAAACATNATAACTAATCTCAACACATAACTAGTATTCAAACAAAACGACCCCTAAAAGATATTTTTTAGCGGTTATAGTGCATATGCCGCTAATTATATATTTTAGCTTAAAATGTTATAGTCGTTTAACAGTACTTTTCATCATATGTCATAAAAATCAATGATATTTTTCAACATATGACATAATATATTCGATATTTGTATAAAAATGTCACTGTTTTAGCGAAATTTTCACTATATGTCGATCGAATCAATGACATTTTGCAATAAATGCCATAATATATTCGGCAATTGTATGAAATGTCGCTATTTTAGCAACAATTTTGCTAAAAGTCGCTAAAATCAATGACATTTTACAACAAATGTCACTATTTTATTGACATTTTTTCTAAATGTCACTAAAATCAATGACATTTGTCAGTAAATGTCATAATATATTCGACATTTATATTAAATGTCACTATTTAAGCGATATTTTTTCTAAATGTCACAAAAACCAATGACATTTTGTAGTAAATGTCATGTTATATTCGACATTTGTAGCAAATGTCATCATTCAAATGACATTTTCGCTAAATGTCGCTAAAAACAACGACATTTTGCAATAAATGTCATTATCATAGTGACATTTTGGACCAAATGTCATTATTTTTATGATATTTGATATCAAATGTCATTATTTTTACGACATTTGACATCAAATGTCATTGTTTTATGACATTTTGTTCCTAAATATCGTAAAATTCTTTATTTTCCGACATTTGTTTCAAATGTCACCAAATTAATGTCGTCGTATGTACATTTTCTTGTAGTGCAGTATGGATTCTGGCATGCATCCACGACCCATACTAATTAATTAACATTTTTTTAACAAATAAATTTTCAATCCATTAAATTAAATGTCTTGTGATATACTACCAAATTTAAACCTGTTGTTTAAATTTTGAATCTGTCTTCTACATTTTAGATAAAATTGAGCTCAAATTGCAATAGCTAAAGCCTTGATGATAGTACAGTCATTCAACAGTAAAACTATTCAAACTGCCTTCTTGGAATGAAAACTTTTCTAATATTCTAAGTATGATAAATAAATGTTTGTGTCCCAAAATTCTCACTTACCATATCTTCCCTCTGTATATATTCAGAGGTAGAAGTAATCCCTAGGGTTTACTTTTGGCCGCTGACAATCCACAACACCCTCCGATGACTTACATCTACACGAATCAGGTAAATCAATTTTCCTCTTTCTAATATGTTCCTTTGTACTATCTTTTAGGGTTCAAATCGTTGTTCATAGCTCTAATGGATTTTTATTTGGAGAATTTGATATTGTGTTTCTATTTGATGAGTTTAACTGCTTTGATATCCTTTACTTGATTCAAGAGTGTGTCTGGAAACAAGATTTTATATCTGCACAAGGTATAGGTAAGGTTTGGGTATGTTGTTGTTTTTAGAAGAGTTTAATTCGGCCAAGTTGACATTTTTCTTAAACAATTTTAGTGCTTAAGCTTTCTCTGAGCCGGGTTTATCAAAACAGTCTCTCGTGGTTAAGGACACAAATAACTTATGCACTTCAAATCAAATCAATTATAAAAAAGTGCTTTTGGAGAAAAATAATATTTTGTGTTGTATGTGCTCTAAAGGACTTCTTTTTGTGGCCAAACACCTCGAATGTAAAAAGCAGTGCCTTTTTTGTGCTATTATCCTAACAGAAGAGTCTAGCCAAATAGGCTACTAGAAATGTAAGAATTCCTATTCTTCCAAACTTCCTAATATTTGTTAAAAGTTTCATTGATTACGTCTATCAAGAATGCAACAATTGTGAATGGAATATAATTCAATGATTAAAAAGAATGACTACAGAGAAATTGGCTTGTCTTAGTTGTTGATCACTAAAGAATCCCCTAATTTGAATAAGGAATCTAATTGTTTATCATCATAGAATATGACCAAAAAGGAAAAAAGGACTATTATCCCCAACAATAACAACATACACGATCTAATCCCATAAGTGGGATGTGGGGAGAGTTGAATGGTGCTTGACTCAAGACAGAACTTAAGTTGTTTGCACTCCTTTCATTATCCCGTTCAAATTCTTTTTCCTTATGTTGTTTCTCCTTTTCTCTTGTAGGTTCTCATTTGTGGTCCCTCACGTTGTCATCATTTGCCTTATCCTTCAGCCTAGATTCATCTTTCCAAAGTTTTTCTTTTCTCTTTTGTTATATTTTGCAGCTCATACACATTCTTTGTAATGAGATCCAAAGGTTGTAGAAACTTGAAGTCTTCATCCATGTCAGTTTCATTCTGCATTCTTTAGTTATTATTGGTTAGTTNAAGGAATCTAACTGTTTATCATCATAGAATATGACCAAAAAGGAAAAAAGGACTATTATTCCCTACAATAACAACATACCCGATGTAATCCCATAAGTGGGATGTGGGGAGAGTTGAATGGTGTTTGACTCAAGACAGAACTTAAGTTGTTTGCACTCCTTTCATTATCCCGTTCACATTCTTTTTCCTTATGTTGTTTCTCCTGTTCTCTTGCAGGTTCTCATTTGTGGTCCCTCACGTTGTCATCATTTGCCTTCCCTTCAGCCTAGATTCATCTTTCCAAAGTTTTTCTTTTGTCTTTTGTTATACTTTGCAGCTCATACACATTCTTTGTAATGAGATCCAAAGGTTGTAGAAACTTGAAGTCTTCATCCATGTCAGTTTCATTCTGCATTCTTTAGTTATTATTGGTTAGTTCAACATTATCAAAAGATCTAAACTTCATATACAAAAATCAGAATATCAAAATGGTTGCATTACATTGCTCCAATTTGTTTCTAGTTCAAGATACTAAATACCCTTTGGCACAAAGGTAACAAGAGCATCGAGAGGATGACAATCTACTTCCTCCTATTTCACAAAAGGAATATAACAATTCTCACATAAGAGCACAATGGAGGGAATTCTACTTCCTCCTGGTTCTCTTGTTACCTTTGTGCAAAAGGGTATTTGTTATCTTGAACTAGAAACAAAATGATCAACGTTATGCAAACATTTTGATATTCTGATTTTTGTATTTGATGTTTAAATCTTTGATAACTCTAAAATAATCAATAATAACTAAGAAATGAAAAATAGTACTAATATGGATGAAGACTTCCAATTTCTACAACCTTTGGATCCCGTTACAAAGAATGTATATGATCTGCAAAATATATTTTAGAAGTATAAGTAAATATTTGTGTCCCAAAATTCTCACTTACCATATCTTCCCTCTGTATATATTCAGAGGTAGAAGTGAAAAGTAATCCCTAGGGTTTAGTTTTGGCCACTGACAATTCACAGCAGCCTCCAATGACCTACATCTACATGAATCAGGTAAATCAATTTTCCTCTTCCTAATATGTTCCTTTGTACTATATTTTAGGGTTCAAATCGCTGTTCTTAGTTCTAATATAGTTTTATGTGGAGAATTTGATGTTGTGTTTCTATTTGATGAGTTTAACTGCTTTGATATCCTTACTTGATTCAAGAGTGTGTCTGGAAACAGGATTCTCTATCTGCACAAGGTACAGGTAAGGTTTAGGTATGTTGTTGTTGTTAGATGAGTTTAATTCTGCCAAGTTAATATTTTTCTGAAACAATTCTAGTGCTTAAGCTTTCTCGTGGTTAAGGACGCAAATAACTTATGCACTTCAAATCAAATCATTTATAAAATAGTACTTTTGAAGAAAAACAATCTGTGTTTTGTGTTGTATGTGCTCAAAAGGACTTCATTTTTTGGCCAAACACCTTGAATTTATAAAGGAGCATCTTCTTTTTTTGTGATTTTAGCCTCTAAGAAGCCTCTAGCCAAAAAGGCTACTAGAAACTTAAGAATTCCTTTTCCTTCAAAACACACAGAAACAACCCAAAAGTACAAAAAAAGGAAAAAAAAAGATTATTGAGAATGCCATCCCTCACCTAACTAATTTTCCTTCCATTGGGCCAAAACCTTTACTCTGCCTATCAAGGTCTAGCATATAGGAAGAAATCACCTGAAGCTTTTTGTCCTTTTTAGGATTTAAACTCTAGTCTCCATTATATTCTCTCATTTCATTGCTCCTTAGTTTATGGCCTTGGGTGCATTGGGGTTGACTTACCTCTTTAGTTTTTTCTTCCTTTTCTGGTATAAGATTGACAAAGGCGCACTTAAGCCCTGAAACAAGGCTAAGAATGTGGTGAGTGCTTCGCCTCATTGAATGTCCGTACATAAGGGGAAAGTAGGTAAGGAAAAATTTAACGGACGAATATTATAAGCATGTATCTAACCGTGTGGAAATAATCATACATACAATTATTAGTTTAGAACTAAACACATATATTTGTTTTTTTTGTCCATTTGCGCTTTCCTCTTTGATGTCCCAACGAACTTTAAAACCCCAAAAGTTGAGTTGAAAGTTTGGAATGATTGCAATCTGGCTTGTAATCCCCTTGTGAGTAAAAATAATCCAGAGAGATATAGTTTCACTTTAACCGTCTAGCAAATAGATTCTTGGTGTGCGATGAGCCTAAAAAGGGATCTAATGTATTGCACCTAACCTTTCAGTTTTATGAGCTTACTAGTTTTGTTTTATTGTTTGTCTCTGTAGTGGTCCATTTAACACTACTGTGAATCTATGGCATGTTGAACGAGGGGAGTCTTCTTCATAGCTTAAATGCTCATAGGTAATGGATGTGAACTCATAATGTCTAATAAAATTAAGGCATTCTTAATAAATAAGTGTTCTCAAAGGCGATCGCCTTATTTGTGGTTTGTTTACTTGTACTCAGTTGAACTATCAATTAGTGTTCTCAAAGGTTATCGATCGCCTTTGGTGAATGGCTAGGTGAGGCGCGACCTTTGCGCCTATTACCGGCAAGGCGAGGCGACCTCGAAATGTCGAGCAAAGGCGAGGCAATGACGAGCTGTGAGTGGGAGGCGAGGTGAGCCAATAAAGGCATCACTTTTTTTTTTTAAATGGCCTGATTTAATAATTAAAAGGTAACATTACGGTTTATTTGGAGTTTTAGACAAACCCGACTCTGTTTTCCCTTTTTCTCTCCAGTTCGTAGTAGCGACTCTCTTCTCCATCTTCGCGACCTCCAGCGGGTACTTCTTCTCTCTTCCTCTTCAATTCTTCTTTCTCCTCTGCTTCATGACCTTCAGCAGGTACAGTTTTAGCAATTGTTTTGTTGTTGTTGTTCTTCTTCTATTCTTCTTTCATGTGCCGTCAGTTGTGTGCACAGTCTTAGTTTTTTTTTATGCTCTGTTATTTAATTTCTGCAGAATACTGCAATCCTCCTATTGATTTTTTAAGAAAAAATTTTAGTCCTTCGATGTTTATCTCTGTCCAACTCAATTTAGTTTTATAGTTATTCTACTTTAGTTTTCTACTTTAAATATTTGCTAATATGTTATTGCAATTGAAATTTTGGAAATCTATATATGCAATTAAATATTTTGGATATCTATACAATCAAATATTTTGGATATCTATTTATTAAATATTTGGATATATCAAATTGGATATCAATATATTAAAGAAAAGTGAGTGCATCGCCGCGCGGTGGGGCAGACCCTTGTCGCCTTTCGCCATCTAAACACTTCTATCAATACCTATATACATATTCCTTTAATTTGGATGGGGATGTAGGGGGGGGGGGGGNGTGAGAATGAGGTAACTGTGTATCTTACAATAAGATCATCAAATCTTTGTGTCCTTCTTGTTGAATTTTTTTTTTATTTTTACTGATTAGGTTCTCTTCCATTTTGAATCTAGGAAACCTGTTTATTCTGTTGTCTTTAGTCCGAACAGTAAATATTTAGCAAGTAGTTCATTGCATAAATGCATGAATATATCGTTAGTGAAGGAGGCAAAGATTATAAAACATTACAATGGCGATGACAGTATTTTTGAAGTGTGTTGAAGCAAGTAAGGCAACAAGGCTGCAGCTTCTTTTGCAAACAACAAGGTTTGTGTTTTTGATAGTTGATTGTAGAGGTTGAGGAATAGCGCTTTAAAAGGACTTGGGAACACAGAGGCAAGAATTTCACAATTGAGGAAACTCTGCCTTGTAGAAATGGAGATTGTAATATTCTTTTTTTTATTTGTCACATGGTGTCCGGTTTACCCACTGCAAGCCTAAGTTTAGAACAAAGCCATGATGATTTAGTCAGCCCTAATTTTGGTAAACCGGACACCGTGTGACAAATAAAAGAAAACTTATCTACAATCTGCAAGGCAGAGTTTCTTGAATTGTGAAATTCCTGCCTTTGAGTTCCCAAGTCCTTTTAAAGTTATTCCTCAACCTCTACAATTGAATATCAAACACACAAACCTTGTTGTTTGCAAAAGAAGTTGCAACCTCTTTGCCTTCCTTGTTCCAACACACTCCAAAAATACCATCATCGCCATTGTAAGTTTTTACAATCTTGTCCTCCTTCACTTATCATATATTCATGCATTTATCAAATGACCCACTTGCCAAGTATTCACCGTTTGGCCTAAATGCAACAAAGTAAACAAGTTTCCTGGATTCAAAATGGAAGAGAACCTACTTAGTAAAAAAAAAAAAACATTCAAAATGGAAGAGAATTCTTATTAGTTGAAGGAGTGTTCTTTTTGTGGAGCTCTGCACTCAACTCTTGTTCAGAGTTTGTTGAGTTACACTTTGTGAATTGTTGTTGTATCTTGGAGAGGAAGACTATAGTTGGACCGATCCAATGGTAACCATTTCAAGAAATGGCGGAGTAAAATACTTTTCTACTTAAGTCTACTCAATGTTTCTTATGTGTTAACTGAGAAGAATCCTAATAAAGTTGATAACACCTCCATAAATGATGATGAACTTTTTTCTCATTTATACAAGTGGAAAAGTATGATGGTGTGGTGATTCCTACAAGTGTCGGTATTTATTCATTATTGTTTATTATGTTTGATAATTTTTCTGATTATTATAATAAACCTTACTATAATACAAAGAAAATTTGGAAAACATTGCAGAGTAAGTATGATACCGAAGAAGATGGAGCAAAAATATATGTAGCTAGTAGATTTTTCATTTTCAAATAGTGGACAACAAATTAGTGGTTGACCAAGCTCAAGACTTTATAATGATTATTGGAGAGATCCGGTCCGAGGAGATCAAAATTATAGATAACCTTATTGTTTGTGGCATAATAGATAAACTTCCACCATCTCGGAAGGAAATTCAAAAACCTATGCCCCACAAACAAAAGGAAACCTCTCATGAGACGTTGATAATGTGAATCTGCATGGAAGAGAAGGCAAGGGGCCAAGATGCACTTTTATAATTAGAAGAGAGTAACATCACAATGAGGTAAATTTAATTAGTTCAAATAATGTTACTCCTGAATCTTACAAAACTACTTCTATAAAGCATAAGAACAAAAGTTTCAAGAAAAATAATAGTGGATCTCTCAAAAAAAAAATAGTACAAATAACCACGACCAAAATCAACAAGTTCAAGATAAGGGACCATGCTTTGTATAGGGAAAGAGTGGACTTATTGCTTGATTTCTCATATTTCATACACGTGGTCCTACACCTCAGGAAAATGTCACCAAAGAGACTTATGTGGAGGTAATTATAGACAAAAATATGATTAAGAATGTTTATGAATGGTGCATTGATTATGGTGCAAACCGTCATGTCTGTGATGACAAATATTGATTTAAAAAAATATTCTCCTTTTGAGGAGCCCAAATTATCATGTTTGGTGATTCTCATACTACTAAAGTGCTTGGAATAAAAGATGTTGAATTGTGTTTTATCTATGAAAGGGTATTGACTTTGAAAGATGTATTTTATACTCCTTCCATGAGAGAAAAATTGGTATCTAATTTTCTTCTTAATAAAGAAGGTTTCAAACAAATTATCTAATCTAATCAATATATAATTGTAAAAAAGAGTATTTTTGTGGAAAAGGGGTATGCTAGTTGATAACGGCTAGCATCTAAGACCCTTGTTACCTGTAGGACTCTTCTTACTTGTAGAACTCTTTTTATTTTTCTTATCAACCTTTTTATCTTTAGAAGTGTAATTACGCATGTTTCTCTAAGTTGTTATTTTATTCTCAGCCTTGAATGTAATACAATGGCTATATAAGGGCCAACACAGTAATCAATACAAACAAGTTAATATGCGTCCAGTTCTTCCTTTTCTCTTTATGGTATTCAGAGCTCTATTGCTTTAACAAGCTTGATCCATTTTTCCCCTCCCAACCCACACACCTTAAGCCCATAATGGCCTCAAATACAAGTGTCGTCAATGCCGACAAGATCTCTCCGGTTCAAAGACTATTGTCCAGTTCAATTTTGTTACTTAACTCCCCATCGAACCTGCTAGTGGCCATAACTTTTTGTTGTGGAAGGCTTAGGTGTTCATGCTTATGCGTGGATACAACCTCTTTGGTCATTTGGATGGATCGATCCCAATCCCTTCCAAAACTATCTCTGAAAACAACTTCGAAGTATCCAATCCTACATATGTTTCCAAGTTTCAACAAGATCAACTTATACAAAATACTATCTTGGCAACTGTTGATGCTACCATTGGCACATAGTTTCATTATCAGATTATCAGATTACCCAGTTCAAGTTTTAGCGTAAGTCATGCCATAAAGTTGATTCATTATCGTGTCATACTCAGAACCAACACATTCAACTTATCTTAGCCTACAAATTCTAGCCCACATCACAAAATTTGGACGGGTTTCATTTCTCATAAGCCATCATGCTTCATTCTTTTTCATGCTTCTACACATATGATCCTAACACATGTCGGTTCAACTGAAATTAAACAGTCTCTTGGGCAAAAAGAACACATGCAAGAAAACCCCAAGAGAGGATTATGAGTTAGGTTACTCAGATTTCACCCTATCACTTACAATCCATTTACCCCACCCCCAACAAAAATGGTGCAATTGTCCCTAATGTATAGAAAAAAAGTAAAAAGTAATGGATTTTGGTGAAGCAAACCTGAGGAGCATAGCGCCGACGAACCATCAACAAGCGGGTTTGTCCGGTTTCCCAGAGCCCGCTAAATCAACACTCAGGTAACCCTCAGTAGTGCCCGCATCGACAAGGACAACACCATTAGTAGTGCTATCGGTGACTCTAACTGCCCCATCAGTGGTGCTCAAATCAATTGCCACAGTAGGCAGAACCTCAGACACGGGCATAGAACTCGACGCCCCAGCAACCATCTCATGGGCCCTCTGCTGCTTCAGCTGCTCATCTATTATGGAGGCTTTCCGTGCCTTCTTCTCCTGCCTGTGCTGCATGTTTCTAGCCTTTTCTTCCTCCGTGAGCTCAGTTTGTTGACTAGAACGGTGCCTCTTACCGCGGGTACGTGTAGGCTCGGGCTGCGCATCCACATCATCTCCATTGAATAGTGCACCCAGGACTGTATTTTCACCTAATGCAGAGGGTCCAGCCTGTGGCTCAACAGCTGGTGTGGCTAGGATGGCGTCAACAATTGGTGTGGCCAGGATGGCATCAACATCGGCTCGGAGACTAGCTAGCTCGGTCTGAAAAGAGGACATATCAGTAGTAGGAGCTGGCCTCTCTAGGACTCTCAACTCAAAGGCATCGAGCCACTTATGAACTACTTGGACCTTTTGGTCCATTTTTGCCTCCATCCTTGTTTCTACTCTCTCTTCGGACTCAGCAATCAACTTCCGCATCCAGGGCTTAATGTGTTGCAAAAAGGTGGCCATTTGGGTCTCTAACTTCTAAACTCGGGCAAGTTGTATAACATTGGCTCCCAAAGGTGGGGTGGCTCTAAATGAGCTGGGGGCCTGACTAGCGGCCTGAGAAAAGGAGGCGGGGGAATCATTAGTATGGGTTGGGGGTAGGCTCATCACCATGTATCTGCTCCACAACATCTACTAAATCAGTACCCAATGGCACATCGATCCATGGCCCTCTGCGAGGAGCACATTTACCTCGTCCCAGATCAGGCCAATATCTAAGGTCCCCATAGGGTGGATCAACCTATCACAATGCCAGAGCGGCAGTCTAGAGTCCCTGCACAATTGGAAAATCAAACATGGTAAGGGGTAAGTAGTGGAGGTCTTGAATTCCCTCTCGTGAATGTTTGCCAGCAGCATGCAGGAAAAGTCGATCTCCAATCCTGCTACTAATGCGGAAACCATGACGGCTTTGTCCCATGTGAGTTGGTTGTCTGCTTTTGTAGGCGACACCCTGTTCCGCACCAATAACCAAAAATGCTTTGCCACCAAAGTCAAGATGGCCTTCCGAATACCCAAACGTGGTGAGCTAACCCACTCCACACGTTCTCCATCTGCAGCTATGTGCCTAGCCAACCATAGTAAGACAGCCTCCCTCGGCTCGACATTACACGTGAAGGCTCCACTCCTCACAATATCCCATCTATAATCAAATTTGATCGTGTTGAGGGCCTAAGTGTGATCAGGACTAGGGCCATAGAGGAATCGGCTGATTGTGGTATGTGAGATGTCTACTAAAAGACCTCGGACCATAGTAGAAGTGATAGGGTCCTGGGGTGTGGTCTTGGATCTCTTGTCAATCGAACCTCGGAGAGTGGCAACGTAGGAGGCATAGAACTGCCGCACAATCTCCTCGTTATAACTCGCAAGGTCTCGAGCCATCCAGTCACACTTATGAAGTTTAAAAAGCCAGTGGATGTCGGGGATAGTGTGCAACCTCCCCGTGAGGACTCTGTGCTCCTCTGTAATAAGTCGTGCCATCTTCTCTTTGTCATTCTTCATCTTGGCATCTCGATAAATTTTCCATTAGCCCTCAACACACCATTTATCTGGCTCGCTGGCCACTAGAGTGGGGTCATCATTTCCTGGTGTGGGTACTAATTCTAAGCTAGTGGCCTCATCAGACGATGTTGCTTGTTCATTATCACCGTAACATATAGTTGATTTAGCAATGGACCCTGAAGCATAGGTAGACTCGGACCCTGAAGCATGGCTAGACTTAGAGACGGATGTAGACCCATTCTCTTAACTAGAAGCAGCCCCAGTTGGCGACCCAATCAGTGTGTGCTCCTCATCAGACTAGAGACAGTAACTACATTGGGAATCACATTCGGAGGGGTGCCTCTGGTGACTCGGGGTGCAGTGGGAGAGGCCCTCATGTTGGGAGGAACGTATGCCGGATCCGTCTCCACATCATTATCTTCGTCAATTAACCTGAAGCTAGAGGCAACAGATTTTGACTTGCCTATTTTTGTGTAGGTGACTAGCTTCTTGGGTGCCATCGAACCTGAGGAAGAGTTATTTGTACCAAGACTAACTAACAACACACTCGAAATAATTTTAAAACTAAAAACGACACCAACAAAGACTAAAAAAAAATTTAGACAGTGGCTACAGTGGGTATCTACGGTGGAGATCTACGGTCCGAAGACTGATCTACAGTCCGTGGATCCCTTTCGTGGATCAGAGGACTAACAATATTGGTCGCAAAGGGAAACCACGACTGTACAGAATGGTACGTAGATTAATCTACAGATCGTAGTCCACATCCGAGGTTTGACACTGAGTGAACTCTTCAAGTTCTTCCATCCACAGACCTTACCTACGGTCCGTAGATTGATCTACGATCCATGGACGGAGATTCGTGGATGGGATCTGAGCCAGGTTTTAGACATACTTTACTTTCAATCTCACATGTTTGACCATTTTCAATAGGGTCCTAGTCTAATCATGCATTTCAACACTTAATAATGCTAGTTTGTCATTCTCAGGATTCTGTTTAATCATTTTAACAAGTATTTAAGACAACTTTGGAACCCTAAGTCGAAACTTACATTTAGACTTATAATCACATACAACAAGGCAACACAATCATTGTCTATTGTTCCAAGGGTATTGTAACTTCCAATTTTGGGATGCAATTTCATCTAACAATTATCCAAGGTCAAGACCCAATCACTGACATTCCATAATCTATCAATGAATCCAAATTCAAAGTGAGGAGAAAGTCTATTACCTTACAACAACGGGAATGGGGTGATTGTGTGATGACTGATGCTTTCATGACCAAAAATCACCTCTTCGTTACTAACCCAAACATCGGACCCTTTTGTGGAATATGGAATAAGTAGTATTCGGAATGGAAAGGAACATGGGTATTATGGAGGAATAGAAGAGATGATTTTATGGGGGAGTTATGGAGTGATTTAGGGAAGTTGAAGTGTTTGAAATGGTTGGAGAATGAATGGAGGGAAGTGGAAATGATTTCAAATTAGGGTAATTTTAAATAGGGGGGTCCAGGTAGGGTCAGACAGAATTAAGGTTTGGATCCACGAGACTCCGTCTACGGTCCGTGGATCAATCTACGGTCCGTGGATCAATCTACGGTCCGTAGATTAGGACCGTAGATTACATTCTAACATGGAAAATATCATAACTTACCTTGGATCTACGGACACTATTGACGATCCATGGACTGAACCACGGGCCGTCAATGGGGTACGTAGACCATTGCACCAGACCTTTTTCTTGCAGATTCTGCTTTTCACCCCTACATATATAGCAACCATTAGCACGTTCTTTTTACATTTTCTGGACAATTTTTAGACACAGACCCTATGCTATGTCTAGCCAACAATAAAACAAGAGTAAAACAACTATCTAAATTAGTACACAGAAGCAACTAAACAAAGAAAATTACTAAACGGAAAACAAAAACCTATTGTTAGCTAGATTTTACATTTTGGGTTGCCTCCCAAGCAGCGCTTGATTTAATGTCGCAACATGAAGCAGGACTCTTGATTACTCAGACTTCATCAAGATGATAAGCTTCAACAACTTCTTGCACAGTTTCTGCGTTTCCCAGATAGATCTTGATCATTTACCTGTTAACCATGAACCTTGTTCCTTCATTGTTCTCAAGCTCAACCGCTCCATGGGGAAGCACTTTTGTGAGCAAAAATGGTCCGGTCCATTTGGATTTGAGTTTGCCCGGAAACAAGCGTAGCCTAGAGTTGAATAGAAGCACAAGATCATCCACAACAAATTCTCGCTTTTCAATTCTTTGATCATGATACCTCTTCATCTTCTCCTTGTACAAGGCTGAACTTTCATAAGCTTTTAGGCAAAATTCATGAAGCATATTAAAGTCATTCATTCTTTAATTAGATGCGGCGCCCCAATCCAAATTTAGCTTCTTCATCACCCACAATGCCTTATGCTCTAGCTCTATCGGTAAATGGCAAGACTTCCCATATACAAGTTGGTAAGGAGACATACCTATGGGGGTCTTGTATGCTGTGCGATAGGACCATATAGAATCATCAAGCTTCCTTGACCAATCTGTTCTATTAGCATTCACAGTCTTCGCCAAAATTTGTTTGATCTCTCTGTTGGACATTTCAACTTGCCCACTAGTTTGTGGATGGTAATGAGTAGCTACATTTTGGCGGACACCATACTTCTCAAGTAGTGCCTTGAACAACTTATTACAAAAGTGGGAGCCTCCATCACTGATAGTCGCCCTCGGTGTACCAAATCTGGAGAAGATATTCTTTTTCAAGAATGCGGTGACACTTTTACCTTCATTGTTGGGGAGTGCAACTACTTCCACCCACTACGATACATAATCAACCACAACAAGAATATAATTCATCCCATGTGAACTCACAAATGGATCCATAAAATCAATGCCACGTACATCAAACAACTCTATCACTCTATCACTAATATGGGATTCATAAGAAGCTCTTGCCTCTTTGAAATCCCTCCTTCTCTTTGGCAACGATCACAAAACTTGGCGAAATCATGAGCATCTTGGTGGATGGTATGCCAGTAGTACCCACACCGCAAAATCTTATGCGCAGTCTGAATACCACTATGAAGCCCACCAACAGGCGATGAAGGCATGCTTCAAGTAGACTCAACATCTCAACCTCGGGCATACAACAACAAATAATCCCATCAGCACAACTACGATACAAGTAAGGCTCATCCCAAAAGAATTTCTTCACATCATGCATAAACCTTTCCTTTGGTGAAAAGACAAGTTTGTGGGCACCAAATCGCTTGCCAAATAATTAGCAAAATCTGCAAACCAAGGAATAAGATCATGAGAAGCAACCAATACATGTTCATCTGGAAAAGTATCATTAATTTCAGCCTTATCACCAAGCTTAAGCATAGCCTCTTTCTCTAATCTGGACAAGTGATCGGCAACTTAATTTTCGGTCCCCTTTCTATGTTTTACCACAAAATCAAACTCTTGCAGCAACAATGCCTATCTAATTAGCCTCGATTTTGCATCCTTCTTCGCCATCAAAAACCTCAAAGCAGAATGGTCAGTATGCATTATGACCTTAGTACCAAGTAGGTAGGATCAAAATTTTTTGAATGCGAAAACCACCGCAAGAAGTTCTTGTTTAATCACAGTATAATTCTTCTGGGCCACATTTAGAGCTTTGCTAGCATAGTAAATAGGATAGAAAATTTTCTCTCGCCTCTGTCCCAATACTACACCAAGTGCCCCTCCACTCGCATCGCACATTACCTCAAACGGTTGTCCCCAATCCGGTGAAATAATGATAGCTGCAGTTACTAACTTCTCCTTCAGCTTTCCAAATGCTCTCAGACATGCATCATCAAAATCAAACTTATACTCCTTTTCGAGCAGTTTGCACAATGGATGTGCAATTTTAGAGAAATCTTTGATGAGCCTCCTAGAGAAACATGCATGCCCAAGAAAACTTCGAACACCTTTTAAAGAGATAGGTGGTGGAAGCTTTTCAATTACCTCTACCTTTGCTCTATCAACCTCAATGCCCTTCTCAGAAATCCGATGACCCAGAACTATCCCTTCTTTCACCATAAAGTGACACTTCTCCCAATTTAGCACCAGATTGCAGTCTTCACACCTTTTAAGCACCTCAACCTGATGATCCAGACATCGGTCAAAAGAGTCACCTACCACAGAGAAATCATCCATGAACACTTCAATAGTGTCCTCCACCATATTAGAAAATATCGACATCATGCAACGCTGGAAGGTTGCTGGAGCATTGCACAACCCAAAGGGCATCCATTTGAAGGCGAAAGTCACATAAGGTCAAGTGAAGGTGGTCTTCTCTTGGTCCTCCGGAGCTATAAAAATCTTATTGTAGCCCGAATAACCATCAAGAAAATAATACCAACCCTTACCAGTGAGTCTATCCAACATTTGATCCATGAATGGCATATGGACATGGTCTTTTTCTGTCCAAGCATTTAGCTTACGGTAGTCCATGCAGACTCTCCATCTAGTCACTGGCCGCATCGAAACAAGCTCATTTCTCTCATTAGGAACCACAACAATCCCACTTTTCTTGGGCACACATTGAACAGGACATACCCAACTACTATCTGCAATGGGATAGATAACTCCAACATCAAACCACTTGATGATCTCCTTTTTTAACTACCCCTTGCATAGGCAGATTTAATCTTCTTTGGTGCTCAATACTAGGTTTGTGATCTGGCATGACTTGGATTTTATGGGAACTAATACCGGGAGAATCCCAATAATATCCGCAATAGTCCACCCAATAACTCGCTCGAACCTCTTTAACACAGTCACCAAGTACTCTACTTGTCTCGCATTTAAATATGCCGCAATGATTACCGACAAAGTATTATCTCTACCCAAGAATACATACCTCAAATGCGATGGTAGAGCCTTAAGCTCCAATTTTGATGCCTCCACAACAGATGGTCTCGCGGGTGGAGACTCGAGATTCTTCATGTCTAACTCATACTTCTTTGGTTTTGACTTATATTTGCACCTATCGAGTTTAGCTACCAACTCATCGTACTCTTCAATTCCATCACTATCGAAATCCATCATAACTGCTGCTAGTGCCTCAACACCGAGCCACTCTTCAATTTGTACTTCTGTTCCTCTCTCAACTTTGTAAGTTATAGCAGATACCATTTGGAGCTCATTACTCTGCTTCATGGACCTACAAATATTGAAAGTTGTTTCTTCATTGTTCAGCCTGAACTTCATCTGTCCCTTCTCCATATCAACCAATGCACGCCCTGTGACAAGGAATGCTCTCCCAAGGATGATGGGAACCTCAAAATCAACCTCACAGTCAAGAATCACAAAATCCGCCGAAAAGATGAATGACTCCACTTTCACTAGCATATCATGGAGTACACCAATGGGCCTTTTCACGGTTCGATCGGCCATAAGTAACCGCATCGTAGTAGGCTTTGGATCCCCTAGACCCAACTTCTTATAAATAGATAATGGCATGAGGTTGATGCTAGCACCAAGATCACAGAATGCCTTAGCAAAGTGTAACAACACTATAGTACATGGGATCCTGAAAGCACCAAGGTCTTCCTTTTTCTGCACAAGAGACCTTGTAGCAATAGCACTACAATGCTACATTTTATCATCATCTTCAAAACTCACAGACCTTTTCTTTGTCACCAAATCTTTCATAAACTTCGCATACCCAGGCATTTGCTCCAAATTTTCTATCACAAGAATGTTGATGGAAAGTTTTTTCAACATAGTAATAAACTTGCGATATTTACCATCTTCAGTCTTCTTCACTAACGTCTATGGAAAAGGTGGTGGAGGTCTAGGTATAGGGACCATTTTCTGAGATATATATTCTTCTTTCTTTGTCGCATTCTCAGACTCTTCTCTAACCTCTACCACATCATCTTCTTTTCTAATCTCAACATCCACCACTGATGGCATAGGTGGATCAATGGTTTGCTTACCCCCTCGAGTATGAACTGTCATACAATGACCATCATTCTTTGGATTTTGGATGGTGTTGCTAGAAAGAGTGTTAGGTTGACGTGGGTTCACTGTAGTAGACAACTGAGTCATCTGCTGCTCTCGATGCTTTATTGACACTACATGGGCATCAACTTTTTGACCAATGCCAGACAAGTCGTTTCTCATCTCCTTCACATTCTCATCAGTTACCTCAAACCTTCTCATCATCTTCTGCATCATATCTTCAATACACGTCATATTGCCTCCAGCTTCCTTAGTACCAGATTCCCAATTTTGAGGGGGGACATAAGGTCTAACCTGATCATTTCTGTTGCCATAGTTATTCTAGTTGTAGTTGTTGTCGCGATTGAAGTTCCCATCCTGGACATATTGACCCTCTCGGTTGTAATTGCCATAGTTCTGACCTTGGTTTCCTTGACCTTGTTGCCAATTATCCGTGTTGGATCCTTGGGTATTTGGTCGAAAACCCCCCATATGATCATTTACCACATAAGCATCCTCTTCAACTGGTGGTGGAGTTCTAGTGAAGTAACTCACAGCATTTCCTTTTCCGCACTTCCGCTCACATGCTTCAATACCAACCCTAACTCAGTTCTTATCTGAGCCATCTCTTCACGAATCTCATCTGTAGACTGGTTGTTTGTAGTATGAACGGCAAATGTGTTTCTTCCAGTATTCTACCTCTTAGTGCTCCATGCTTTATTGTTGCGAGAGATCTTCTCCAATATTTCTGCAATCTGAGCGTATGTGCACTCACCATATGATCCTCCAACTATAGTATCAAGCACTGCTTTATTGTTGTCATCTTGCCATCGATAAAAATATTCCTTCAATGACTCATCATCTATACGGTGATTCAGAACACCTCTTACAAATGCAGTGAATCTGTCCCAAGAGCTACTCACAGACTCTCCAGGTAGTGCCACAAAATTGTTGACCTTATCTTTGTGATTGAGCTTCTTGGACACTGGATAATATCTTGCTAAGAACACATCCTTCAATTGGTCCCATGTATAGATTGAGTTATAAGGGAGCTCAGTGAACCATACAGCAACATCGCCTGTCAGTGATAGAGGGAACACTCGCAATCCGATAACATCCATATCCAAGTTTGGTCGACCTACATAGCTTTTGCAAACCACCCTTAGCTTGGCTATGTGAGCATGTGGGTCATCCGATGGCGATCCCAAGAACAAACCCCTCGCTGTAAGCATCTGCATCAAGCTACTGGTCACTACAAATGTGTGCCTCGGAGGCAAAGGGGGTAGGACAAGAGGTCCATCTGAGTCATAAATGTTTACGTTGCCCCTATAGTTGTCATTCAGTCATGGGTTGGTAGGTCATGCACCCTCACTACATCTCTCAATTGATTTTCAGCTAGAACTTGGTTTTCTCCACCAACTTCCCTCAGAGGTTGCAACTCATCTTTATCACCTAGGTTGCCTCCGATAGGATTAACTTGAACTCCTTGATTGTTCATTCTTCGCAAAGTTTGGTTCAACTTTGGATCCTAAGGAGTAAGTGGTTCACCTTGGCTATGTGTACTTGGCATACAGTGGAGTCAGAACCTGAGAGAGATAAAAACTAAAAGAAAAAGTAAACTTAGGAAATATTTGACCAAAGTTTAATAATGTAGTTAAAATTAATCTAAAAGCCAATTTCCCTGGTAGCGGCGCCAAAATTTGATACGCTAAAATTACACCTCCCTAAAGAAGCATAAGCGATCGTTATCAAGTAAAGAACCCAACTCGTAGGTTGGGGTCGATCCCACGAGGAAACTGGTTTAGAGTTAACTTTAACCAACAATTATATTCGTTTAGTCAAATTACTTCCAGAAACAAGTAATTAAAGGGGGGGGAGGATTTGTGAAACAAATTGTAAAAATTCAGTAAGTAATCAGTAAACAAAAGTCAATTTCGATTGTTACCAAGATGAGAGAATTAACTAGGGTATACGTGTTCCCCACAAGCTCATAACGCAGTAATCCTAGTATTAGCAATCCTTTCCTAGTGTACTACATGAAAAGTGATAAGTTAGGTATCTCTAAATCCTTGGTCCGGCATCTAGAGAATTTCACCCCATACCTTGGTCCGGATATGTGTGTATAACTTACTAACCCTTACCGTTACCTCATATTAGACATCACATCGATTTTTGGCTTAGTAATTACTTCGCACCAATCGACAATATGCTATTAGATAGTATCACACTAAATCTATGTTGATAATTCTTTTCTTGTTGATTACCTCCTTAGTCTGGCAAGTAGCAACAAGGTGAGTTCTAATGCGTGCACTCATTAAAAAGACTTCTAAACGAAAGAATTATCTATGCATGCAACAACACTATTCAAGATTTGCTTAGTTACTATTCATACTTTGTTAATCACTCATGGTTCCCACAATCCTAGTTGTGGAGTTTAGTTACCCATAATCATATGAACACAATTCATTGTTTTAGATGAAAGAATTATGAACTTACGTAAGAAGAATAATAAACCCAAAAATTCAACTTGAATTGCAACACCAAAATCTTCAAAACGAACTTAGGAAATTAAGAATTGCTAAAGTTGCAAGTTAATCTCCCAAGTCAAGAACTAGAACAAAAGTAATAATGTCTAACCCTCAAAAACGAGGTTTACATGCCATATTTATAGAAAACAAGTCCTAAATTAAAAGGGAAACAAAATAAGGAAAGTTTGTTCAGGAACGCATCTTCATTCCATGAGACTGACTCACGGACCGTCAATGGATCTACGGTCCGTGAGTCCCTTCCATTAGCCAGGACTTAGAAAAATTTTCAGCTTCCAAAAATCAGTTTCTCTGAAGCAAACGACGGAACTGCAGTACGGACCATAGATCGATCTATGGTCCGTCAATCCCTTTCCGTAGCTCCACACTTAGAATCTTCAAACATCAGGTACTGGAACCCTCGCAATATCATTCTATGGATCAACAGTATGGTCCATAGATCAATATATGGATTGTCAATGGCCATCGTGGTTCCACACTTGGTCAAATTTCCCTGATTTGCCTTCCATGCATTGCCTGCTGATCTACGATCACCATCTACGGAGCGTCAATGGACCTATAGTCCGTAGACCACCTCCGTAGATGCCTTATTCTGTATTTCTTTTAGCTATCTCTTTAAATCCACGCCTAAACATCTTTCTTGCAAAACATAATAAAAACACATAAAAACCAATACAAAAAGGCCCTAGACACACACAACTCTTAAGTGAAATGTATTAAAAATACCGTAAACTCACGGTATATCAAGCTCCTCAAGTGAATCAACCTCCTCAAGGGAATCAAGCTCCAACTAACCCTCCAACCATGTCAGATGAGGAAGTTAGGTCGGCTTTTCTAATAATGGCTCAAGCCGTGACAACTCAAGCCCAAGCTATGACGGCCCAAGCCAATAGGGATGGTGGGACTCATGTGAACTCTAACATGAGCACTACGACTTCTAGGTTGAGGGATTTTGTTAGGATGAACTCTCCGGTGTTTCTTGGTTCCAAGGTGGGAGAGGATCCCCAAGAATTTGTGGATGAGGTGTATAAGGTAGTCGATGCTATGGGGGTGACTTTGGTAGAAAAAACGGAGCTAGCCACTTACCAATTTAAGGATGTGGCTCAAGTTTGGTTTACTTAATCGAAGAGAAATAGGCCGTTAGGAGCGGGTCCCATTGATTGGGAGGTGTTTAAGAAAGCATTCATTGATAGGTTCTTTCCCCGTGAGTTCAGGGAGGCTAAGGTAGAAGAATTCATAAACCCTAGGCAAGGTAGCATGAGTGTTCAAGAGTATGCCTTGAAATTTACCCTTTTGTCCAAGTATGCTCCATCTATGGTGGCGGAGCCGAGGGATGAGATGAGTAGATTTGTAATGGGTGTGTCCCACCTAGTTGAGGAAGAATGTCGTACGGAAATGCTCCATGAGGACATGAATATCTCTAGGCTTATGGTGTTTTCCCAACAAATGGAGGAGTCAAAAATACATAAAAGGAATAGGGAGATGAAAAGAGCTTGGTCTGATGAACAAGGTCAACCACGGTTCAAAAAGAGATCTTCCAACCTAGATTCCCCAATGGTCGACAATGATAGGGTGTCTAACCCTAAATCTCAAGGAGGAAATGGAGGTGTTTCTTCTTTTCAAAGATCTGTATGTGCCAAGTGTGGGAAGCAACATTTGGGTAAGTGCCTAGCCGGCACGGATGGTTGCTTTGGGTGTGGAAAGAAAGGTCATAAGATGAGAGATTTCCCAACACTCTCGGCAAAAGGAATAAAGGCCAAGCAAGCTTCTCTTAGTGTTACGATTCCCATTCCTCCAAATTTTGGTCGCTTCTATGCACTACGGTCTAGAGAGGACAAAGGAACCCTTTCCGGATGAAGGCACCGGTATGTTGATAGTTCCTTATAGTTGTAAATGTTTTATTAAGGTCCCTATGCTATTTTTTATGTTTGCCTTAGTAGGGGTTTACTCCTCAAGGACCATTGGTTGGTCCCTATGCTATTTTTTATGTTTTATTAAGGTCCCTATGCGAGTTTTTGAGTTTGATGTGTGGTATGATGCGGTAAAATGGTTTTCTGAACTTAGGTTGAGGGGTTTAGGGGTTAAACATCAAGGTACGACCCCCCAAGGACCAACCAAGGGTCCTTGAGGAGTACCCTAAAACTAGCCCAAAAAGCTGTCAAAAATAGCCTACCCACGAAAGGGCACCCACGACCCGTAGGTGGGGGTCGTGGGTCAAGGCTGGACCTTACACCATTTTACAAACTGCATACCCAACCCATGTTTGACCAGTACGGTCTGTGGGTCCATCCACGCCCCGTGGGTGGGGGTTGTGGATGGGGGCCTGTGTTGATGCCTAGTCTCGGCCAAGGTGGGGGTAGTTTAGGTAATTCCTAATTAAGTTAGTTTAATGTGTAGTCATTTTATATTGATTATCTTGACCTATATAAGGGTTTTTAAGCTATTAATTAACCCTTACACTTCATAAATCACAACTACCCAAATCATAACCACCTTTACCCCAAAAGTTTTCTCCCAAGAACTCAATTGAAGAAGGTCAAGTTAGAGCTTGAAGAAGGGTGATTTATCTCACGACTTTGGTTGGATTTCTTCATATAAGGTATGGTATTTTTGATTCATGGTTATCTTTTCATCCATGAAGCCCTCAAACTTTCAATATCAAAGGAGCAAATTCTCAAAAACCTATGNATAAGACATTTCCCAACACTCTCGGCAAAAGGAATAGAGGCCAAGCAAGATTCTCTTAGTGATGTGATTCCCATTCCTCCAAATTATGGTTGCTTCTATGCACTATGGTCTAGAGAGGACAAAGGAACCCTTTTCGGATGAAGGCACCGGTATGTTGATAGTTCCTTATATTTGTAAATGTTTTATTAAGGTCCCTATGCTATTTTTTATGTTAGCCTTAGTAGGGGTTTACCCCTCAAGGACCATTGGTTGGTCCCTATGCTATTTTTTATGTTTTATTAAGGTCCCTATGCGAGTTTTTGAGTTTGATGTGTGGTATGATGTGGTAAAATGGTTTTTTGAACTTAGGTTGAGGGGTTTAGGGGTTAAATGTCAAGGTAAGACCCCCAAAGGACCAACCAAGGGTCCTTGAGGAGTACTTTAAAACTAGCCCAAAAAGCTGTCAAAAATAGCCTACCCACGAAAGGGCACCCATGAGCCGTGGATGGACCCACGACCCGTAGGTGGGGGTCTTGGGTCAAGGCTGGACCTTACACCATTTTACAAGCTGCATACCCAACCCATGTTTGACCAGTACGGTCTATGGGTCCATCCACGCCCCGTGGGTGGGGGTCGTGGATGGGGGCTTGTGTTGATGCCTAGTCTCAGTCAAGGTGGGGGTAGTTTAGGTAATTCCTAATTAAGTTAGTTTAATGTATAGTCATTTTATATTGATTATCTAGACCTATATAAGGGTTTTTAAGCTATTAATTAACCCTTACACTTCATAAATCACAACTACCCAAATCATAACCACCTTTACCCCAAAAGTTTTCTCCCAAGAACTCAATTGAAGAAGGTCAAGTTAGAGCTTGAAGAAGGGTGATTTATCTCACGACTTTGGTTGGATTTCTTCATATAAGGTATGGTATTTTTGATTCATGGTTATCTTTTCATCCATGAAGCCCTCAAACTTTCAATATCAAAGGAGCAAATTCTCAAAAACCTATGGTTTTCAATCTAAGTCATGGATTCTTTCTCAAAATGTTTTCAATGGTTTAATTATCATAATTTATGATTGAATTGCTGATTTATGGTAGTTTTAAGATAAAATCTCCCATGAATCCATGAATCCATGAATTCCCCATAACCCTAAATTAAGACTATGTGATATGGGTGAATTGTAGTAAGGTGAATGCTATGAAATTGTTCTTATAGTAGTTTAAATACTTGAACCTTGTTATTATACATGCCTAATTGTAGTAGTTCTAGGTGTGTTGGTGAATTATAATCCATGGTCCTTTAAGGGTAAATTGTCAGATTTGTATAATCATGATGCTTATGTACATACTTTGTGAATATATTGGAAGTAATGTGATCATGACTATAATGTAATGGTGTGGTTGTTGAAAGGCTATTCTCAAGTATACACACTCATGAATAAAGAATGAATGAAGTTTCTGTAATTATTTTAATGATGATGCATTGATTGAAAAGCTATTCTTAATTGTACACTAATGAATGATAATGACATGTTGTGAAAGGTCTTTCTCACAATATGGGGATTATTAGTTGAAAGGCTATTCTCATCTTTGAAGCTATGAGCTATCTTAATGATTGAATGTTGGAATTGAGATGGATGCTCATCCATGAGTTCAGACGTGGTATCTAGTAACAATCTATATATTCCATTTTAAATGAACTAAAGTAATGAATGTTAATTACTCTGTGGGGAATAATGCTAAACACCGAGTGGATATGGATTAAGATGGATGCCTATCCAAGAGTTGAGGTGGGGTATGTAGTAGAAATCTCCTTATCCAATAAATATATGCCCACATAGGTTATTAGCTAGTGGATACACCTAGGCTAAATTGGTTGTCCTACCTTAGGCAAGTAGGAATCCCTTATTCGGTGTGGGTAACATCGGGATTCTATGATTTGCTCACATGGTCTATGTCAGTTAAGGCTTACCCCCACAATGAATAATAATGAACTATGGCTTCTCAAGAATGCACTACTTAGTGTGGGTGGGGGGTATGAGACTTCATCCATGCATTGCACAAGCAGGCTTTGAGAGTAGTCATGGTGTGTTATTTAATGTTATAATGTCTTATGAAATGAATATGCTTATAATGATGCTAATGAGAATGTTGACATGAAGGCTAAATATAAGTATGAATGCTTAACTTGGATTGTAATTATGAGTTGCTTTTCTTGTCATAACTTATTGAATATGAATGTTCCTTATCTATGAGTATTAACTAAAGATGAGAATGAAGAATGGTAAGTATATTTATGGTGGCCTCAAAGTGGTACTTAGTATGTGTGGTATTATGGGATGCCATTCATATATTGCACAAGTATAACTTAGGGTTACCAAGGATGATTGTACTAATTGTTATAATGACTTACATGATAAATGTGCTTGTATCATATGCCTTTTATACTCAAGTTACATGATGATCCTCAAACTTGTTAAATGCGTGGTTTTCAACTAAAATGTCCTTTTTAGCATGATTTTTGCATGGCTATCATACTTAGTACATATTTGTGCTAACCCATATCTCTTCTACATTTTTCTACATAGTGTAGGTTCTGGATCTGAAGGTGATTTCTATGGTTCAAAGCTTGGATTGACTATTCTCCAAACCTAGTGGTGAGTCCTCATGGTTCGAGGACGAGAGTTGTTCTTTTCTAGTTTCTTTCATGTCATTTTATGTTTTGGACTATGTTGAAGGTATGTGACCCTATTATTGACTCAAAGTTGTATTATATGGCCATGTGAGACAAAGTTAGAATTCCGTTGTTTTTAAATAAAGATTTCGATTATATGGATACAAGTTTTTAAATTTCGTACCATTTTCTTATGTCATATCTTATGAATGCTATGAGGCTTGTATGAGGCTCTTCGGAGTCTTGTACGCCATGTTACATCTGGGGTGTAGGCTCAGGTCATGACAGACTTCTCCACAAAACCTTCACTAAAGCTACTTCTTTATTCCTCAACTTACGGATCTGACAATCAAGAATTTCAACTAGCACCTTTTCATAAGTGAGACTATCCTTCACATCCACACTCTCTAATGGTACTATCGATGTTGGATCACCCACACACTTCTTCAACAAGGAAATTTGAAAGACTAGATGGACTGTTGCTAGTTCTGGTGGCAACTCTAACTTATAGGCCACATTTCCCACCCTTTTTAGGATTCTTTAAAGGACCTACATATCTGGGACTGAGCTTCCCTTTCTTGCCAAATCTCATCACCCCATTCATAGGTAACACTTTCAGGAAAACCCAATCATCAATTTCAAACTCTAAGTCTCTTCTCCTCACATATACATAGGACTTTTGATGACTCTGAGCTGTCTTAAGTCTATCTCTGATGGGCTAAACTTTCTCCATAGCTTCATGAACTGAATGTGGCCCAATCAATGCTGATTCACCTACTTCAAACCAACCAATCAAATATCTACATCTACGCCCATATAGTGGCTCATACGAGGCCATCTGAATACTGGAATGAAAGCTATTATTGTAGGCAAACTTTATGAGAGGTAGGTGATCATCCCAACTACCCTTGAAATGGATCACGCAAGCTCTCAACATGCCCTCCAAGGCCTGAATGGTACGTTCTTCCTGACCATCCGTCTGTGGATTAAATGTTGTATTGAGATTTACCTGGGTAACAAGACCTTTCTGTAATGATTTCTAAAAATGAGACGTAAACTGAGTACCTCTATCTAAGATGATAGACAAAGGAACCCCATGCAACCTGACTATCTCATTGATGCAAAGTTTGGTGTAGTCCTCCACTAAATCTATAGTCTTGATAGCCAAGAAGTGAGCAAACTTAGTGACTCTATCCATTATCACCCAAATGAAGTCATCTTGTTTGCGAGTACAAGGTAAACCCGTAATAAAGTCCATATCTATCACTTCCCACTTCTATGTAGAAATGTTAATAGCTTGATTCATATCTCCTGGTTTCTAATGTTCTACCTTAACCTGTTGACAGTTAGGGCACTTAGCCACAAAATCTGCTATGTCGCTCTTCATGTTGTTCCACCAAAAGACTTTTCATAAATCACGGTACATCTTAGTGGCACCTGGATGAATGGAATACCTAGAGTTATGGGCTTCTGTAAGGATATGTTGCCTTAACTCACCCACATTAGGAACACATAAGCGACCCTAATAATGAAGCACACTATCTCCCCATTGGGAGAAAACCTAACATTCTACTAATGGACTAAACCTTTCGACTGAAGTAACACAGGATCACTATCCTGTTCTTCCTTAGCTTCCGCTGCCAATGAAGATTCTGATATATTCTGAACCATCACACCACTATCTGACATGTCCGTAAGGCCAACTCCTAAGCGAGCAAGCCAGTGAACATCTTTTGCTAATTCCTTCCTTTCTTCCTCAACATGTTCTACACTACCCATAGATAGTCTGCTGAGAGCATCAACCACTACATTGGCCTTACCAGAATGGTAAAGCACATTCAAGTCATAGTCCTTGAGGAATTCAAGCCATCTCCTTTGACGAAGATTCAACTATTTCTGGGTGAACACATACTGGAATCTCTTATGGTCTGTGAATACATCAACATGAACACCATACAAGAAATGTTTCAAAATCTTTAGGGAAAATACTACAGTTGCAAGCTCGAGGTCGTGAGTCGAGTAGTTCTTCTCATGGACCTTAATGTCATGGACTTAGAGTCCTACTAACATTTTGTGCAGCACTTGACAACTTATTCACGAATCTTTCACGATCTTGTAAGCTCAAGTAAGCCCTTTGAAGCTAGATTGCTAAGAAAATGTAAAGAAATACTTGGAAATATTTGGATGAAGGCTTTGTATTGCTTGTAAGAATGCTTAGAACTTGGTTGCCTTACAAATGAATGCCCCATCTATTTATACTAAAATCTAGGGGCTAATGTGCAAATAAAATTTACTCTGCAAGTCCCTTTAATAATTACACTTCGGTCCCTTTCTAGAATTCTCTAGAAAATCTAGGGATTTCTAAAGCTTTCTTGGAAATTCTCTAGGCAGTTCTAGAGTGTTCTACTAACCTCCCCACAACTCTAGACTCTTCTCCCTTATTCCAACGCCGCATTTGGATAGGGAAGTGGCGGGACATGACACTCTCCCCCACCTATTGATGCGACGACCACGTCGCATCGCCGCTGCATAGACAATCGAGTCTTGTCTTCTTGCATACACGACCAATAGTCATTTGACTCGATCGATGCCCTTGTGCAACTCTTTCAATTTTTTCCTTATCTCTTCTAGCTCGGTCTTATGATCTATCTCCTTCGTAGGAGGCAATCGTCTTGGTGGCTCCACCAGCATTATAGCCTTGTTCTTTTCTAGATCCTTATTCGTGCATGGTGGCAAGGACCCTTTAGCACCATTGTCTTCTTTCACACTTCTAAGGTGGCTACAAATGCTTACTCATTTATCTTAGGGTTTCTCTCAAGTTGCATGGCTATTAGACGAACTTGTTCTTCCATCTTCGGTACCTCAACCAGAGGAACAGTACATGATCCTCCTTGATCCATGACTAGAAGTCATTGGAGGTAAGGGTTAATCGCCGCGTGGCACTCTTGGAAGAATTAGCGACAGTGAAATTGGTCTTAACTTGCCACTGGCCTAGTGTGATGCTTATTCCATGCGCGACTCTACACACGGGAGTCAGTGGTGCATTGACGGTCCTGAGTTGGGGCTTACTTGGACTGCAACTCAACCCCAACTTTGTTGCTACCATCTTGGTCATGATATTGGCCTCTGCACCCGTGCCAGTCATAGCACGAGCTGGTCTTCCATTGATCATGATGTCGACATACTGCTCATCATATCTTTTTGGCTTCCCTGGTTGCTTCGTGATGGCTCTCCATAGACCTAACAAGCCCAACTGCATCGTCTCTGCATCTTGACCTTGTTCATGTACATCCTTCTCTTTCGGATCTCATAGGATAGCACCAAGGCTCTTAGGTTCAGGGCACCTTGCATAGCCATGCAGCCCATCGTATATGTAGCAAACGTTTCTCTTTGTAGGCTCTGACTTTCTCATGTATCACCATGACGTCTAGACTTCTTGCCATCGGACCTATATGTATCATAATTCTTGGGAAGTGGTTGTTTCTCCTTTATTTTTCCACAATCTCCCCCACCATGGTCATGACTACCTCTCACTTTCTCTCCTCTGGCTTTGTCGGGCTTCTCATGCCTAAAGTCTGTCAAAGTTTCGGCCTGCGCGATGGCTTCATCGATAGTCCTGACCTGTCGGCGTTACAACTTCGTCTTGGCCCAATTTTGCAGCCCTTCCATGAAGTGTAACAACATATCATCATCCGTAACAACATATCATCATCCGTGAGGTTAGGAATTTGAAGCGTGAGGGTGTTGAACTCCTTCACATAAGACTAAATGATGTATGTTTGCTTTAATTCCCTGAACTTTCGCTTCACTTCATATATGACATTGTTCGGGAAGAAAGCCTTCTTGAACTCCATGTCACGACCCAAGCCTAGGGCCTAGATGTGACCGGCGAATGGGGAACCCGAAGGAACCCCAAACAAGCCTCATAGCATATCATTACACATCCTTGGTCGCGGAAGCAATTAAAATGACCATAAGCGATAAGCATAATCAAGGGGGAAATAGGGACTAAGGGACCTAGAGAAAAAAAATAAGGAATGATACATAAATATCATAGATGAGTCAAACTCAAGCATAATACACAACTTGTCCAACACCACCTCTAAACATGAGTACTTAGCGGGGGCCAAGACAATCTACCGGGCTCACCCTCATAGTCAAAACATAATTAAAAAGAAAAAGTCTTATACATAGCAAAAGATCATGAGCAACGTCCCCGGAATGGAGGACTCACCAATAACCTTGATAGGAAATCGTATTTAGCCACGCGGAGGAGGAGGGTCAAGCGGTGCTCCGGTCCCTACATGGTGACATCATGTAGGCATAGAGTATGCGTTAGTACGTTTGAATGTACTAAGTATATGGGATGCAATGCAATGCTACAATAGATGGACATCATAGGAAAAATGCATAATCATACCCGATAGATAGCACATTAATGAAATGATATATATAATCACGCTTACATAAAAATCATATTTAGTGGGACGCAGTACATGTGTGGTGAGTGACCATCAATATAGTATTTTCCAAGGCCTACCACCCCCTTGGAGAGGCGAAAGAGGTACAAACCCCTCAATGTGGTTACCCGGGCCTACCACCCCCCGAGCTAGGGACCAAGGTACAAACCCCTCGATGTGGTTATACGGGCCTACTACCCCCCGTACTAGGCAACCAAGGTACCAACCCCTTGATACGGTTACCCGGGCCTACAACCCCCCGAGCTAGGCTTGGTCGACTCACAACACTTATATAGAGAAAATCATATACATGTATCCCTTTCATCATCATTTCAATAATTATATAATCATCCGACTCATAGGATGTACATTGGACATTCCATTTCCTAAGAATTCTATCAATGGCATTTTATCAAACACATGGTGGGCTATTGTTCATGTAGATAAAATTATGTCTTTCAAGAGTATTAAGTCCAACCAATTCCGAAATACATATAAATCAGCCCACCAACAACATACATATATATATCAACCTTCATAATTTGATCATGGAAGCATGAAAACCATAAACATCACATAATAATTCCATTTCATGATAATATACAAAAATAGACCACAATAGGATGTGTAGTAGTAATTCCATAATTCAAGAGTTCATAAATGATCATAAGGATCCATAAACTTGAAGTAAAAATAGAGGATAAATGGTTGGACTTGTGGAAAGGAAGGTTTCCACAATCAACCAACATACCTCAACTTTGGAGAATCCTTGATGAAGATTGGAATGGAGAATTGAAGCTTGAGATTGAGTCTTGAATCCGGAATTAGAACTTGAGATGTTTGAATTTGGTTGAAGATCTTGGTGGAATTTTGGAGAGGGATTAGTGAGTGTTTTTGAGTGTTTTGAAGCTAAAGAAATATAACTAAGTATGGGACATATCCTCTTTTATAAAAGAAAAACGTCTCCAGCCCGCTACAGTAATTTAGCTCACTGGAATTTGCAATTCTGCCCGTACAGGTTTTACGAAAATGGTCATAACTCCTTCATCCTAACTCGAAATGAGGTGAAACCAATTGCATTGGAAAGATAACTCGAAGGGCTTTAATTTAATTGGTAGTAGCCCTTCCAGTTCCTTGTGTGCTAAGATATATGCCTCTTTAAAGTTGACCCTCCAAATCGCATTTTTTTGCGATTTTCGAATTTTGATACGGTTGCTCTAAAATTCGGGTTAGACCCATTTCCCACTCAATTTGACCCCCTGAATAAGAATATGAAGTCAAATTTCCGAAATCATGCACGGATTTTGAGATTTATTGAAATTACAATTATAGGTGTTTCCGAAGCACATTTTCGGGCATTTTTGGGGTCGTTTCACTCCACTTGGAATTTCTCCCAAGTGTTGATGGTGCAAAGCCCCTTTCTTATTTTTGACGCTTGACACCTTCACCAAACATGGCAATCTCTGAGAGGTACAACAGCGTAGTGTTGATCTTACTCTCATCACTTTTCAGCCTATTACACTTAAAAGTAATTCTCCAAATGCCAAAGTAAATTCTACACCTCTTGCGTGTCACGGAAGCCTTTGAACATAGGTGGCTTGGAAGCCTCGGCCTTGGCCTCCCTATCTTGGTCGAACAAAGATAATCCTCCAACTTTCACGCCCTCCTTGAGTCCTTTCATATAGGCCTTCATGGTCTAAATCATGCTTAATGCCTCCATGAGCCGACACTCCAAAGAAGTGATAACCTCCTTCATCTCAAATTTGGCCCACTAACATCCCTCCAACTCTTTGCGGAAGTTGTCAGTCTACTCAAGGGTGTAGTCTTCCAGAGTCTTGAACTTTCCATCAGCCATATTCAAACGCTGGCCTAATATCTCCATGGCCTGCCTCGCCATTTCAACAGTTGCGACCCATTCCTCTCCGGCAATGACGTCGATAGCCTCCTCGCCAAGTTCATCATCACTTGCTTCGGTGGTCAAAGGTGGCTAAGATGTTAGTGCCTCGCTTGGTGTGGGATCAAGTAGTATTTTCTCATTACCCTTTTGGTGCTTCTTTCCCTTGCGGTTCTTCTTTCCTCCCTCCATACAAATGTTGGTGGTGCTAGCGGCATTTACGTCTCCTTCGTTGGCTATTCCCTTAGTACAAACCTTTGCTCTAATACCACATTGTCACAGACTTAGAGTCTTACTAATGTTTCGTGCTGCACTTGACAAATTACTCAAGAATCTTTCACGATTTTGTAAGCTCAAGTAAGCCCTTTAAAGCTACATCACTAAGAGAATGTAAAGAAAGATTTGGAAGAAGGTTTTGTATTGCTTGGAAGATTGCTTACAATTTGGTTTCCTTACAAATGAATGCCCCATCTATTTATACTACAACCTAGGGGCTAAAGTGCAAATAAAATTTACTCTAGAGGTCCCTCTAATAATTACACTTTGGTCCCTTTCTAGTATTCTCTAGATAATCTAGGGATTTCTAAAGCTTTCTTGGAAATTTTCTAGGGAGTTCTAGAGTGTTCTACTAAAGTCCCCACAACTCTAGACTCTTCTCCCTTATTCTGGTGCCGAATTTGGATAGAGAAATGGTGGGACATGACAATAAGTTGTCTAGAATCATAATCTATGAGCTTACCGCGCTGCATCAACATACAGCCTAGGCCGACCCAGGATGCATCACAATAAATCATATAATCGTCTGAACCATCTGGTAGGGTCAAGACTAGAGTTGTAGTCAAACTAGTCTTTAATTCTGAGAAGATTTTCTCACACTCATCTGACCACTGAAATTTGACCTTCTTCTAAGTCAACTTGGTTAATGGGGAAGCTATGGATGAAAATCATTCAATAAATCTCCTGTATTAACCGGCCAAACCCAAGACCTTTGTATATGACGTATGTATGATAGATTGTTACTATATGATGTATCTATGACTTGAATTCATTCGCTAGATACCATATAACCAAGGAAAGCGACTGACGGTAACCAGAATTCACACTTGCTGAACTTAGCAAAGAACTGGTGATCCTTGCGAGTTTGCAAAACAACTCTCAGATGAGTCGCACGCTCTTCCTCACTTTGAGAATAAGTCAGGATATGATCAATAAAGACAATGACGAATAAGTCTAAATACTGTTTGAACACCCTATTCATTAAGTCCATGAAAGTTGTAGGAGCATTGGTTAGAACAAAAGACATAACTACGAATTCATAATGACCATACTGACTTTTGAAGGTTGTCTTCGAAATGTCACTATCTCTGACTCTGAGCTGATGATAACCGGATTTGAGATCTATCTTAGAAAAGTAACTAGCACCCTAAAGTTGGTCGAACAAGTCATCAATACTGGGGATGGGATACTCATTCTTGATGGTGACTTTGTTCAACTTCCAATAGTCAATGCACATTCTAAGAGAACCATCTTCCTTTTTCACGATCAACATTGGAGAACCCCATGAAGAGATACTAGGTATGATGAAGCCCTTATCTAGAAGGTCTTTCAACTGCTCTTTCAATTCCTTAAGCTCGGTTGGGTCCATTCTGCAAGGAGGAATCAAAATAGGCTTGGTATCTGGAAGGAGATCTATTCCGAAATCGATTTCCCTATCGGGAGGAACTCCAGGTAGATCTTTTGGGAACACTTCTGGAAACTCATTTACTATTGGGACTTACTCAAGAGTTGGGGTTTCGGAGTATGAATCCTTAACCCAAACAAGATGATCAACATACCCTTTGGAAATCATTATTTTGGCCTTACGGTAAGAGATAAATAGAACCATAGGCACTGAACTATTACCCTTCCATTCTAAGACTCGCTCGCTTGGAAACTGAAACCGAATGATTCTACTCTTACAATTAACTGAGGCATAACAGGAATGTAACCAATCCATGCCTAGAATGATATCAAAATCTACCATTTCTAATTCCACAAGATCTGTTGATGGGACTTTTTGAGAGACTATGACAAGGTAATTTTTGTATACCTATCTAGCTATAACTGGGTCACCAACTGGAGTAGAGACTGAGAAGGGTTCTGAAAGATTTTTTGGACTGACACCGAAGCTTACTGCTATATAGGGAGTTACAAAAGACAATGTATCCCCTAGATCTAACAATGCATAAATATCTAAATGAAAGACTCGTAACGTACCAGTGACCACATTAGGAGAATCTTCCTAGTCCTAGTGAGCCTGGAGAGCATACAACTTTTTCTGGTGTTGACCGCCACCTGTACCAGACGAAGAATTCTACTGAGTTTGGTGACGTGCTGGTGTTGCTGGAGTAGTAGACTGAGACATGTTGTTATTACCTCCTTGCCCTTGTATGGCAGAAGTGCAATCCTTCAACCTATGGTCAGATTGACCACACCCAAAGCTCTTTTCCTTGACTGCAAGACACTCACCTGGATGGTTCTTACCACACTTTGGACAAGTTGGGAAAGTCATGTTACCTAAATTACTCCCTTGAGACTTAGAGCTTGATGCCCTACCTTTTTTATCTTGTCGAAACCTGGGGAATGGAGTACTAGTTGATGAAGGTGTTGGGGCTGTAGACCTCTTCTGAAACTGTGAGTGATTTCCACCACCCGATTTCTGCTGAGAGTATTCATAATTTCATGTTCTGGCCTTCTTGTTGTCCTTAGCCATTTCCCTAAGCCTATCTCCCTCAACCTACGGAGCATGAGTCATCAACCTAGAGATATTCATATCCTCTAGTAGAATAGCATTCCTGCACTCTGTCTTTACCAAGTCGGATACCCCAAATAGAAACTTACTCATATGTGCCCTTGGATCGGCAACCATATATGGAGCACACCTCAAAAGTTGAGTGAACTTCAGCCCGTACTCTTGGGCAGATATTTCACCTTGTCTCAAATTCATACACTTCTGAGCTTTAGCCTCCCTCAACTCTCTCGGGAAGAACCTGTCCAGAAAATCTCTAGTAAAACACTCCCAAGTCACAAAAGCTGCATCCACACCCCTGTTTTCTTTCCACTAAGTGAACCAAATGTGAGTTATATCCTTAAGCTGGTAGGATGCCAACTCCACCCTATCATTACTAGTCACTTACATCACTCCAAAGATATTCTTGACCTCATCAATGAAGTTTTATGGGTCCTCACCAACCTGCGACCCTAGAAACTCAGGAGGATTCATCCGAACAAAGTCTTGAACTCTAGCTGTAGTTGATCCTCCATTAGTGTTAGTAGGAATTGGGACCTACTGATTGTTCTAATTGGCCACACTCTGAGCCAAAATATGGATCGCACTTAGAAATTCTGCATTCATAAATTCATGGTTCGGGAGTGGAGGAACTGTGTTAGCATTGCATGCATTCACATTCTGTGTGTAAGCTCTACGAGGAGGCATGATCTAAAATGCATAACGACGGATTAGAAAAGAGAAGTTGGATCATACCCAGGCACGATAAGAATAGAAAAGAAAGTGAAGTTTTTTTCTTAAAACACTTCGTAGCCTTCCTCTCATAGATGTGGTGCACTTCACACCCATGAAAGAGACTCTACTTAGTGCAGCTTTTAAACATCCTAGGACTCTTGAACCTAATGCTCTAATACCAAGTTTTTCACTTTTCGAGGCTACCCCCTGACATACCACGGGACTTAGGACCATGAGTGACCCCAAGCTAACCCTATGTCTGGCATATCATAAGCATACTTAGATATACTAAATAAATCATGAACTATGCAGAAACTAAAACAATGGTTAACTGAAAGTAGGGAATAACCAACTAATCTGAATATATATAAACCATACTAAGAGTTTTAAAGAACTGAATGATAAACTCACAATCCAAGCTGATACTACTACTATGTCTGAAAAGCCTCTAACTGTGTTGAGTTATTGCGACATGCCCCCACCTAACTCTAACAAAGCTGAAAAATGGAATATAAAGATTGAAATGAAAGCATGGCTATTGTCCTCGAAGTATGAGGACTCACCACTGAAGTTGTTAAAAGAGGATCGAGGATCGATCTAAGCATGATATGGATGTTGAATACGTGAACCTACATCATGAAAGGATGTGGCACAAAGTATGTGTCAGTACTTGGAATGTACTGAGCATGCAAGATCTAGATACTAAGTTGAACAAACATATATAAGCTTAAATAAGGTATAACTAAACAATACTGTAAATACTGAACGTAAATGAAATAGCTAAATTGAATTCAATGACCAAGTACTAACAATGAAAATAACATGTTGAACTGAGTACTTAAGTATAACTAAAAACATGGTCAATGCACTAAGAGTCTGACTGTGGGAGCTACTATTAACCGACATAAACCACGTGAGCTAAATGTGGAGTCCGATGTATACGCCCCATCAAAAGGACCCAATATACCTTGTTAGGGGTATATAGGCATGACTAGTGTGATCACTAAATGTGATACCCAACATNATTTGGAAGAAGGTTTTGTATCGCTTGGAAGATTGCTTACAATTTGGTTGCCTTACAAATGAATGCCCCATCTATTTATACTACAACCTAGGGGCTAAAGTGCAAATAAAATTTACTCTAGAGGTCCCTCTAATAATTACACTTTGGTCCCTTTCTAGTATTCTCTAGATAATCTAGGGATTTCTAAAGCTTTCTTGGAAATTTTCTAGGGAGTTCTAGAGTGTTCTACTAAACTCTCCACAACTCTAGACTCTTCTCCCTTATTCTGGTGCCGAATTTGGATAGAGAAGTGGCGGGACATGACAATAAGTTGTCTAAAAGCATAATCTATGAGCTTATCGCGCTGCATCAACACACAACCTAGGCCAACCCTGGATGCATCACAATAAATCATATAATCGTCTGAACTATCTGGTAGGGTCAAGACTAGAGTTGTAGTCAAACTAGTCTTCAGTTTTGAGAAGTTTTTCTCACACTCATCTTACCACTAAAATTTGACCTTCTTCTAAGTCAACTTGGTTAATGGGGAAGCTATGGATGAAAATCCTTCAATAAGTCTCCTGTATTAACCAGCCAAACTCAAGACCTTCGTATATGATGTATGTATGATAGATTGTTACTATATGATGTATGTATGACTTGGATTCCTTCGCTACATACCACATAACCAAGGAAAGCGACTGACTGTAACCAGAATTCACACTTGCTGAACTTAGCGAATAACTGGTGATCCTTGCGAGTTTGCAAAACAACTCTCAGATAGTCGCACGCTCTTCCTCACTTTGAGAATAAATCAAGATATAATCAATAAAGACAATGACGAATAAGTCTAAATACTGTTTGAACACCCTGTTCATTAAGTCCATGAAAGTTGTAGGAGCATTGGTTAGAACAAAAGACATAACTACGAATTCATAATGACCATACTGAGTTTTGAAGGTTGTTTTCGAAATGTCACTATCTCTGACTCTGAGCGAATGATAATCGAATTTGAGATCTATCTTAGAATAGTAACTAGCACCCTAAAGTTGGTCAAACAAGTCATCAATATTGGGGATGGGATACTCATTCTTGATGGTGACTTTGTTCAACTGCCAATAGTCAATGTATATTCTAAGAGAACCATCTTCTTTTTTCATGATCAACATTGGAGAACCCCATAAAGAGATAATAGGTATGATGAAGCCCTTATCTAGAAGGTTTTTCAACTGCTCTTTCAATTCCTTAAGCTCGGTTGGGTCCATTCTGCAAGGAGGAATCGAAATAGGCTTGGTATCTGGAGGGAGATCTATTCTGAAATCGATTTCCCTATCGGGAGGAACTCCGAGTAGGGAACACTTTTGGAAACTCATTTACTATTAGGACTTACTCAAGAGTTGGGGTTTCAGAGTATGAATCCTTAACCCAAACAAGATGATCAACATACCCTTTGGAAATCATTTTTTTGGCCTTAAGGTAAGAGATAAATCGAACCATAGGCACTGAACTACTACCCTTCCATTCTAAGACTCGCTTGCTTGGAAACTGAAATCGAATGATTCTACTTTTACAATTAACTAAGGCATAACAGGAATGTAACCAATCCATGCCTAGAATGATATCAAAATCTACCATTTCTAATTCTACAAGATCTGTTGATGGGACTTTCTGAGAGACTCTGACAAGGTAATTTCTGTATACCTATCTAGCTATAACTGGGTTACCAACTAGGGTAGAGACTGAGAAGGGTTCTGAAAGATTTTTTGGACTGACACCGAAGCTTACTGCTATATAGCGAGTTACAAAAGACAATGTAGCCCCTAGATCTAACAATGTATAAACATCTAAATAAAAGACTCGTAATGTACCAGTGACCACATTAGGAGAATCTTCCTAGCCCTGGTGAGCCTGGAGAGCATACAACTTTTTCTGGTGTTGACCGCCACCTGTACCAGATGAACAATCCTACTAAGTTTGGTGACGTGCTGGTGTTGCTGCAGTAGTAGACTGAGACATGTTGTTATTACCTCCTTGCCCTTGTATGGCAGAAGTGCAATCCTTCAACCTATGGTCAGATTGACCACACCCAAAGCTCTTTTCCTTGACTGCAAGACACTCACCTGGATGGTTCTTACCACACTTTGGACAAGTTGGGAAAGTCATGTTACCTAAATTACTCCCTTGAGACTTAGAGCTTGATGCCCTATGTTTTTTATCTTGTCGAAACCTGGGGGATGGAGCACTAGTTGATGAAGGTGTTGGGGCTGTAGACCTCTTCTGAACTGTGAGTGATTTCCACCACCCGATTTCTGCTGAGAGTATTCATAATTTCATGTTCTGGCCTTCTTGTTGTCCTTAGCCATTTCCCTAAGCCTATCTCCCTCAACCTACGGAGCATGAGTCATCAACCTAGAGATATTCATATCCTCTAGTAGAATAGCATTCCTGCACTCTGTCTTTACCAAGTCGGATACCCCAAATAGAAACTTACTCATATGTGCCCTTGGATCGGCAACCATATATGGAGCACACCTCAAAAGTTGAGTGAACTTCAGCCCGTACTCTTGGGCAGATATTTCACCTTGTCTCAAATTCATACACTTCTGAGCTTTAGCCTCCCTCAACTCTCTCGGGAAGAACCTGTCCAGAAAATCTCTAGTAAAACACTCCCAAGTCACAAAAGCTGCATCCACACCCCTGTTTTCTTTCCACTAAGTGAACCAAATGTGAGTTATATCCTTAAGCTGGTAGGATGCCAACTCCACCCTATCATTACTAGTCACTTACATCACTCCAAAGATATTCTTGACCTCATCAATGAAGTTTTATGGGTCCTCACCAACCTGCGACCCTAGAAACTCAGGAGGATTCATCCGAACAAAGTCTTGAACTCTAGCTGTAGTTGATCCTCCATTAGTGTTAGTAGGAATTGGGACCTACTGATTGTTCTAATTGGCTACACTCTGAGCCAAAATATGGATCGCATTCGAAAATTCTGCATTCATAAATTCATGGTTCGGGAGTGGAGGAACTGTGTTAGCATTGCATGCATTCACATTCTGTGTGTAAGCTCTACGAGGAGGCATGATCTAAAATGCATAACGACGGATTAGAAAAGAGAAGTTGGATCATACCCAGGCACGATAAGAATAGAAAAGAAAGTGAAGTTTTTTTCTTAAAACACTTCGTAGCCTTCCTCTCATAGATGTGGTGCACTTCACACCCATGAAAGAGACTCTACTTAGTGCAGCTTTTAAACATCCTAGGACTCTTGAACCTAATGCTCTAATACCAAGTTTTTCACTTTTCGAGGCTACCCCCTGACATACCACGGGACTTAGGACCATGAGTGACCCCAAGCTAACCCTATGTCTGGCATATCATAAGCATACTTAGATATACTAAATAAATCATGAACTATGCAGAAACTAAAACAATGGTTAACTGAAAGTAGGGAATAACCAACTAATCTGAATATATATAAACCATACTAAGAGTTTTAAAGAACTGAATGATAAACTCATAATCCAAGTTGATACTACTACTATGTCTGAAAAGCCTCTAACTGTGTTGAGCTATTGCGACATGCCCCCACCTAACTCTAATAAAGCTGAAAACTGGAATATAAAGACTGATATGAAAGCATGGCTATTGTCCTCGAAGTATGAGGACTCACCACTGAAGCTGTTAAAAGTGGATTGAGGATCGATCTAAGCATGATATGGATGTTGAATACGTGAACCTACATTATGAAAGGATGTGGCACAAAGTATGTGTCAGTACTTAGAATGTACTGAGCATGCAAGATATAGATACTAAGTTGAACAAACATATATAAGCTTAAATAAGGTATAACTGAACAATACTGTAAATACTGAACGTAAATGAAATAGCTAAAATAAATGCAATGACCAAGTACTAACAATGAAAATAACATGTTGAACTGAATACTTAAGTATAACTAAAAACATGGTCAATGCACTAAGAGTCTGACTGTGGGAGCTACTATTAACCGACATAAACCACGTGAGCTAAATGTGGAGTCCGATGTATACGCCCCATCAAAAGGACCCAATATACCTTGTTAGGGGTATATAGGCATGACTAGTGTGATCACTAAATGTGATACCCAACATAGGGGACTTATACTCTTACGGGGGCACATAGTTCTGGGATTATGAGGGTACGTTGAACCCTAGTCCAACTCGGTGCTAAGCCTACTCCCAACTGGAAATGTATATGACACAACATAACTGAAATATAGGATAGCTCAATGTTCTAACATGCAAATCTGAGAATACAACATTTAGGAACTGACAATGTAACATTCGAAAGCTGGAGCATGTTTATTTGTTTAACTGACCTAGCAATTGTAATTCATGAACTAAGAGAATCTACACAACCAGGGTTCTGAGTTTCATGAAAATAACTAAGTAAGCTTTCAAGAAAACATGATAATTCGATTACGAATACTACAACAACTAAATCACAATAATTATCCACGATTTTAGAAACCCTAGGTCTAAACAATATATAGAGAATCAAGAATCTAACTGAGTTTTAGGGACCTAGTGGATGAAAGGAACCCACCAGTCCACATACCTAGTGACAAGATTCATGGAGAAATCCTTTGGATTTCAGGGATGCTGAAGAAAATCTTCTACTTGTTCCTGAGGGGTTGGTCTACTCTTTCTCCTCTTTTGCTCTAAGTTTTAGTGAATTTGGATAATAAATTATTTGGGGTAAGTTTTGACTAATTTACTAGGCTTAAACTGAATAAAATAACGTAGTTTAGGTGTTAAACGACATAGTTTAAATGTCCAACTCATAAGGAAAAGACCTTAAAATTTGATGGGTCCTTCCACGGACCCAATGACGGACCGTAAAAGGGACCACGGCCTGTCAAATGGGTCTTGGTTCTTGGCCAGTGACTACTAATCCTGGGGAGGTCCAACCACGAGCCCTACCACGGTCCGTATGAAAGACCACAGACCGTGAAGGCTACCGTGGTTCTTCACTTGGGCTGTAGTATGTTAGCTCAGGTCCACGAATGCCACCATCACCTGTCATCAATACCACGACCCGTGGAGGGCTCTGTGGTCTGATGCCTAAGCTCTAGGTGGTTCTGTACTTCCTCCACGAGCCTTCCCACGGCCCATGAGGTGGTCCACGACCCGTAAAGGGCTCCTTGGTTCACCACTGCTGGGAGGGTGTGTACCACGATAAGGGTGACAGACCGTGGTCCTGATCACGGCCCATGAACCCCTATGTGGTTCACCTGTTTCTATTTTTTCTGTTGCAAAGTCCAAGTCTGATTTTTGAGGTGTTTTACATTTATTTATTCGCTCCCCATGACTTGAGTGCATTGTTATCTATAGTAAATTGTGGAGGTTGAGTTTAAAAACTCATAATGAAAAATATGTAGCCCGTATGGATGGAGTGTTAAACTTATTCGAACACTCTCGAAAGATTTCACCTGTATTAATTTGAAAGTAGGCCGCTTCCTATTAGAATTTGGCATATTCTCAAAAGAACTCATGACATCGGGATAGCACAAGGTCGTAATATGCTGACTTTAAAGCTTATGTCAACACCTTGATTATTATGTGTAAGTAGTCATATTTTATTTCCCTTAAGCAGTGATAGTTCAAGTCTGAGACCATTATGACATTGGAGTAAAAATTATTGTTTTACTAAGTAAAGGTTCAATGCAGATGTTTTGCCTCAAACCTACACCCTAGTTGGTTGGCACTGATCAGAACCATTGTTTGTCCTAGTTGAACCTTTGATCTGATTAACTATGGTACATTTGACTTTATAGAATATGTGGAAACTTTAATAGCTTAGAATTTCAAAACATTTAAAGAACTTAAAACCATTATTTGAGAATACTTAATACATATAGTAAACATCTAAGTAAGTATTGAAACTATCTAACTTCCTGTACATGAAGCCTCTACTATCTAAAGATAGGTGATGGGACAAGACCCATGACACCTCAAAATACTACTAAAACTAAACAATAAACTGGAGTCCTCCAAAAGCAATGAGGTCTCACCAAAATCTGAGGAGTGGATGTAGTAATCTCAACAAAACACATGTTAATGATCCTAAGTACCTGAATCTGCATCATGAAAAGATGCAAATCGAATGACATCAGTTCATTGAATGTACGTTATGTAATAGGGCTATACAAAATAAATAACTGAACTGAAAGAGGTTGAAAGTAACTTGATTGGAAGTGTAGCTCAAACATGAGGTAAAATCATTTAACCTTTACAATATAAGATATGGAATAGAAACAACATAAGAAAAATAATATAATATACTTTCGTGGGGAGTTTCTCTAATTGACAACCATAAATAAGAGCTTAGTAATGATACAACATTCTGCCCACGTTGTGAGAGCCATCTTATACCTTGTCGGGGTATATAGGACAACAATTATAATATATGGATCCATCATATATGCCTTATAAAGAGGAAGTGAGAAGTCACATGAAAGCCGATATGATCCTATCCTACGTTGGCCATATAGTTTATGGGGTTTTAAGTTAAAATAAACTCTTACCCAATTTGGTGCTCGATAGTATTCCCAGAATAATCAATATCAACTATGCTCAATAGCCTTGTTTAAGGAACTGGTCTTTATTTCACTTTACTTTACTAAAATGATTTTTGGAAAATCAATTATGCTATTTTCTTCTCAATCGCCAAATAGAATATATGAAACAATTTATGTTGTTTTAGAAACCCTTTTCAAATCATGCATTTAAATGCTCATCGACTCACTTTCCATGTCTGAAATTAATGTATAGGAAAAACTCATATAGAAACCTTTATAAAAATATGACTTCAATAAATATGGTTTATGTAATAATGAAAGCATGAACAACAGTGTAAGAATCAACATGCATAAGAGAATCAAAATCTCAATGATTAAGCAACTGGAACTAAGGATAAGAAAACACAAAATGAATTCAGATTTCAAGAGACTATGTGTGGAACCCTAAACATAATATTTTAGTGACTGAATTTAGATGTAGGGCATGAGGACGAACTTAGTCCATCACTATGAGTAGCCTTACATACCTTAGTGACGAGTCTTGAAGAAAAATCTTGGAAGATGAAGTGTGTAGAAGAATCTTGAATTGAAAACCTTAGGTATCTTGAATAGAATCTTGAACTTGGAGCCTTCAGATCTTGGAAAATTGGAGAAATGCCTTTCTTGGAGTTCTTGATCTTTAGAAGAAGGAGAATTACGGATTTCAAGAATTTCTATACGTATAATGATGATATTAGGTTATAATATGGACTTAGGAAGGTTAATTCATGGTAAAAGGTCAAGAATAACCTTATGGAAACATAAGAATAGCATATAAATCAAAGAAAATGACCTTTTAATGAATTATATCGGTCAAATCAGTGATCTCAAGGTCCTCTCATCGAAATATTTGGCGGTTCGCCCATTGGGGCTTTAGATCGCCAAAATATTCAAATATTTGAGGTTTTAAGGCTATTTCAGAGATTCGTCAAATCATTCAGCGAATTGCCAATTGGGTAAGTGTCATGCCGAATTTCTTAGCCTGCACATAGTCTAATAAAATAACCATAACCTCTTACTCCAAAGTCTGATTGGTACAAACTTGGTGGGTTGGAAAAAAAGACTCATATAACTTAATTTGATAGGTCGTGGTCACCTAACTCTTTATATGTTGAGAGATATGGTCATTTGAAGTTGACCTTTATATGAACTCTTGCAAGAACTTAGCCGATCGAAATGCTTTGAACTTGGCTTAGTGTTTGAGGTCTCTTATGACCCTAGATAACTTTTGATACCCTTGATATACTTGGAAATGGACCTTACTACATATGAACAAGTAGTGCATCACCTGGTTCAAGCTCATACTCTTATGATGAACTATTCGAATTTTAAGAGTAGACCTGCAAGGTGTTACAAAATGATTCGAGTCTTAGCATTTAATATTAAAATGAGTAACAAATTATTGTTTTTTATATAGCATTTTAATATTATAAAATGTATTTTTAGTGATGGCAGGGATCACATTAGTGCACCATTCCTTGGAATTTAGTGTTTGTATCTCATTTTCGGTGAATTACTTTGCACATTGAATTGTGCAGTAGTTTTGTCAGTTGAGTTGTGCAGCAATTTCATTTTCACGTTAGTAGCATTTGGTGATCCACATTACTTCACTCTTTATTCTTCCAATATACCTTGTAACTTATGTAATTTTTAGTCTATTTATCTTCTCGATTTACGTCGCCATTATTTTTCTGTTCATTATAAGGAAGACTTCATCACCTATAAGTAGTGGTGGTTTTCCTTTGTTGTTGATACAAGAAAATATAGATTGCATAAAAGTTACTTATAAAATAGAGTTCTCATTAGTTGAAGGGGAGTGTTCTTTTTTGTGGACTTTTGGACTCAACTCTTATCCAGATTTTGTTGGGTAATACTTTGTGAATTAACTATTGTAAGATCTTGAACATATTTATATGCTTAAAAGTCAAATGAAACCATGTTTTAACTAAATTTGAGAACAAGTTTCGTTGTGTTTGTAGTTATTTAGTCTTGTTTATGCTATTTTGGCTAACCAAAGTGTTAGGTGTTTGTAGGTTGGAAAGTGTGAGAATTGGAACTCTGAACATAAAGAAATGGAAGGAAATTGAGGATGAAGTCAGAACCAAGTGTGCACGTCACAAGGAAAGCTAAAGAATGAATTCAACTCCGCTTTCTCTCCGTGTCACAGAGCTGAGTAGAAAAATATGGCCGCGAAAATAAATTGGAACCAGAGGCCTCTGAAAAGCCTCAGTGTCTCGGAGCTATCGTGGATCAGGATAAAATGCAAAATAGGCAAGTCTTCCTTGACCCCGCATCGGGGACTTGCAGACCAGAATTTTGCTACATTATTCCAACCTATTAATAAACCCTTTTTTTTGTACAATTATTCCTTTTCTGATCTTTGGAGGACGAGACTTGGATGAATTTTTTCTTCAATTTCTAGGCTTCATTCCTATTCTTTTTCATCTTTCACTTCCTTGAATGTATATTGAAGATTCAAACTTTGTGAATCAAATTATGAGTAGCTAAATCCCTTTGTTCTAGGGTTGTGGCTCTGAATGATTGTTTAATATCAAATCTGTGAATGAAGTTTGGTTATCATTAAAAGTTATTCTTGGGTTCTTAATTTTACTATTTTAATGCTTCATCACCATTAGAATAAAAATATTATCTTTTCTTTAACTCGATAGAGCAATAGATAGAATGTGGAATACAAGTAGTATGATCTTTCTTTGTACAAAGCTGATATTGATTTGTATCTAGGATAGAGATATACCTAGTTACCATGCTTGGTTGTCAATCAAGATAGAGCTTAATGCTTCATAGTTGTGTCAATCTATCCCCGCTCAACGATGTAGTTAGATTGTCAATTGTGCTAGGTGGTTAGAGGTCAGGAGATCATAATCATATTATTAATCTTGTAAATCATTAATTTGATAACCATTCAAATTCTGCAGTCAAAGATACTATGCATGAATTCTTATTTAAGTGGCAGGCTTGTAGCCCTAGAATTTCTCAAGTCATTGATATTACTCCAAGTGAAACTGAATCGTTGCTAGTAAATTTAGTTAATTTGATTATTGCAATTTTTAGTCTAAAAGCCAATTAAACCCTCTCCACACACTTGCATTAAATTGTAGTTACAAGAGAAATTGAATATTTGCTAATCATAAATCATTTGGGTTCAATAATCACGCTCTTAAGAGTCATTATATTAGTTGTGTGAACACGTACACTTGTGTGTTCATTTTGGAAGCAATATTGTATCCGGTAGGGGACAAGTCAAGAAGACTAGTGCTAGACTGTGAAAAGATTTGTTGCATTAGGTTTAAATCTCCTTAAAGTGAGCGAGCTATCCGCGTCTCAGCCTGAAGAGCTTTTATTTTCTTCATTTTATTTTTCAATTGCAATTTGTAATCTTGTAAGTTTCACTAACACACATTAATTACACCATCATGGATTTTCTACAACATTGATTATTAGTTTTGAGTGGGTTTGATTTGGTACTATTTTTAGAAGTTTAAAAACAATGAATAATTAGTAACAAGATCGACAACATGTAGTTGTACTAAGCTATCAATGTTTGTGTATGAATGCTTAATGTCCACACTACAAAAGAACTTAATAATTTATTCTACCATTTTAAATGGATGATTTAACATGGCCTAGAGGTGAACGAGTTACCAATGTTTTGGATGGCGTTACATATATATGCTAGAAGGGAAAGCCAGTGCGATGTGCATGGGCCTAACATGACTGATTTGCTAATTAATCCAATTAAGATATAATTTAGTACATAGTGTATACAGATATGATAATGTTATTACATTATAAGTGTTATTGATTGAATCGTACATATACCAAATAAAGACTTTTTATGTAATCTTACTTCTGTCATAACCCAATTACTTAAGTCATGATGACACATACTATAACCCATCAGTAAGTAAGCTGATCCGTAACGCAGAACAACAAATAATGAATGTAAGGTTAGAACATTGCGGAAACAGTAAAAATAACAATAGAAATAGACAACAATAAGTCGAAGCAAACCAAAAATATATACAATAGATCCCTCCCATAACCTGGAAGTCACGAGTACAGAGTTGTCTAACAAATAAGTACAAGTCCCAAAAGTGGACCCAAAATACAAAGTTTGTCTCAAAAAGCAAAAGATTAGTTATACAAAATACTGAAGGAGACATGTATGTCTAGGATGCCAAGTGCTCACCCTCGCCTCTGATAAACCGTTGCAACAAGCCCAAAAGATCACTGTTGATAACTGGTACTAGGACCTACATCATGAAACATATGAAGAGTATATGAGTACCAAACCAACAGGTACTCAGTAGGCATCATAAACCTACTGATCAAGAAAGGTAAAGACAATATGAAAAGATAGAATATAGACACAAATAGAGGTCAAAGCAGGATAAAATAAAAGACACGAGCGTACTAGAAATAAGAGCTAAGTACAGCTAAACTAAACCTAAATGTACCTCATAAGCTAAGAAGGTACACTCATGTGCAAGTTTAAATAAAACTCGAAAAGACCCNATACAAAGTACTGAAGGAGACATATATGTCTAGGATGCCAAGTGCTCACCCTCGCCTCTGATAAACCGTTGCAACAAGCTCAAAAGATCACTGTTGATAACTGGTACTAGGACCTACATCATGAAATAGATGAAGAGTATATGAGTACCAAACCAACAGGTACTCAGTAGGCATCATAGACCGACTGAGTAAGAAAGGTAAAAACAATATGAAAAGATAGAATATAGACACAAACAGAGGTCAAAACAGGATAAAATAAAAAGACACGAGCGTACTAGAAATAAGAGCTAAGTACAGCTAAACTAAACCTAAATGTACCTCATAAGCCAAGAAGGTACACTTGTGTGCAAGTTTTAATAAAACTCGAAAAGACCCAGAAAATCCCGACAGGTACACAGAATAGCTACAACTACTAAAAATGAACTACAACGATTCCAACGAAGCATAAGTCGGGCCTCTAACCACAAGTAACCCAATAAAGAGGCTGCCCACCCAGCTAGTAAACTCCCAGGAGCATCACCTGCCCAGCTAAAGAGTAAACTTGTGAGCATCAATAAGATCAGGCCTCTGACCACAAGTAACCCAATAAAGGGGCCGCCGAGCTAGCCATGAAACTCCCATGGGCGTCAGCCACCTAGGTAAATAGTAAACCTGGAGGTGTCAGTAAGACTGTCGAAGAATCTCATATCAACCATCAACAATACCATTGTTGAGCAACATCCACACCCAACTAATCAGTACAATGCTCGAGCCAACTCCAATCCCAAGTCGCCCAACGAAGAGCAAAACTTCAAATATAGAAACGGGATTGTAGAAAGAGGGAGAGTGAATAAAAGGTCGTCAAATCTAGGTCAACAGCTAAAGTAAGGCTCATTCTATTATACTAGAGTCTGCTACACCATTTTTTAAGGAGCTAAGTCATCTGAATCAATGTTAGAGATGAAACAAGGCCTTAAGGCTACAAATATCGCAAGTCTATGACAAGAACTAGTCTAAGCCTATACTAAGGTCAAACATCCTCAATTATACAACGAGAACAACACGCAAGTCAAACCACAAGATAAGGATAATCACATAACCCCAACTAGCATGCTTCTGATCCCGAGAAATACCAAATCAGGCCTAAAAATAGTGTTTAAGTAATGTAGCAGGAACAACTAGGTACCTACCCCCAATTCACTCCAATCAACATGATTCACACACTCAAGCACAATCTAATGGAGGGAAAGTCGTAGCCTACCTTAAGGATGATCATGCGCACTCCAAATCATGTCTCCAGAGCCTTTCCTTTCCGAACAGCCTTAAAACACTGCGACAATACCAAAAATAGGATCACAAAGTTTATATGGTCGTTTAGAAACCAAAAACACATAAAATGGAAAGAGACCAATTTTGGAGTCAAAACAGAAATCATAGGACCCGCACCAGAATTTCTGGAAATGACTCTATCAAAAGGTTCAATTTCAGTACCCTAAACATGTGTTCCAAAATGGAACACAATTCAGGGATGGGGCTAGCGAAAATAAGAACATGTAATTAATTTCACAATTAAGAACAACTAAAGGAACAGTGCAACTCACAAAACACGAGATATACCTCAAATGAAGGATCCTCAACAATCTCTGATCACTCATCCAACCACAATCTCCATGAACCTACAAAACTTTGAATCGCCTCAATTGGACTTAAAATGAGAGAGAAATCACCTTTTAAAATTTATCCCCATAGTTGATCGGGCTTTGATCTTATTTAAAAAAACAAACCAAAGTTCTCTTTGAGAGCACGAACCAAACCGTCATGAACGCAAAGACTCAAGAAGTTGCCCTTCACAAATGCGCCGAAGAGCCCGCAAACGTAAAGGCAAGGGGGAACAGGGTCCCGCAAACGCGCCATTTGGCCCATGAAGCGAAACGTCATCAAGTTTTACCTTCATAAATATGGAGGAAAACCACATTACCCTTAGTGAGAGTGGCCAAGGCAGCCCATGATAGTGGAGGAAAACCTTGCATGCACGAGCTGATGTATATCAGCTGGTTTTACCAAACTTAAAAACTTTGATGGGGTATTCGAAATTCGTTCAGAACCTTGTGCTCACAAATGAGATACACTACCCTCTCAAATTTGATATTCTAGACTCAACGGAGTAGTTAAAACTTCCATTTGAGGTCGTCTCAACACAAAGTGGATCCGATACCCAAACTCTATTTTAAGTAAAAATCCATAAGGGGGCTTAAAATTAGTCTGGGAGCCTCAGGATCCGTATAAAGAATCGTTCTAGACTAAACTTGACATTTCAGAGCTAACCGCACTAACAAAATTTTCATCTGGGCATGTTTACCAAGAATGTTGATCAAGGTTAAACTTTAGCCAAATCTTGAAAGTTAAAACGCCTAATTGCACTAACTCAAACAAAAAGTCTCGGGAGTCATGCCAACCATGCCGCTAGCCTTAAATGGGCCTTTTAGAGCTGATGAAACCATCAGAATTGGATTTTAAGGACTTCTTCCTAAACTTTTGATTGAAATCAACCATTCAAGATTCATAAGCTTCTAAACATAGAAATTCACATTAAAACCAAACGAACAACTAGATGACCGAATTGTTAGTACCAACAAGTCATAAATGACAGGGGGTCGCTATAGAAATGCTCTAAATGATGAACATAAGGCATCAACATAGAAATAACCTGGAAGGTCATTATGACTTCACGTATATTTACAAACTTGAAAGTGAGAAAAATAAATATATCTATAGTACATGTGGTGATGAACTTTTTGAAATGAAACAGTTCAACTTGCTCTTGTGGAAGATCAACCTGCAAAGTTTTAAAGAAATTTCAAATACAAAATATATGATTACAAGATCAAGAAATCATGAAAGAAAAAACAGAAGCAGAAAAAGGACTTCAAGTCTAACACTTAGGAATCAAAGCAGATGATAAAATATGTAATTATGAATAACATATATATGGCACATGAATAATCTTGTGCTATAATTTAATTCTCAAAGAGATAGTGTCAATGAAATTTTATATTGAAAATCTTCACACCCAATAAGGTAAAGTGTTTTACATAATTATTGGTTAAGATAGAATATCTCACTAATGAAGTACTACTAAGAAAAGAAATGAAGTCAGATCTCATTTGTTTGTAGTTAACGAAAGGCTTAGTTATTTAGATTTTAGTTATTAAGTTTGTTTGTTTTCAAGCTCTAAATCTTAATTGTTAAGTGTGTTGTTTTTTCCTTTTTACAACCACTTTATAATGGGTCTGAATGATTAAGATTTATAACAAAATTTTATTAACATTTAGATGTCGATTTATTTCTTCTTACAAATATGATAGTTCAACGCTACTACATCTACTTTCACTCACCACTCACAACATCATTTCAGCCACAACTATCACCACTGCCAATCACCACCACCTACTATCCATAACCAACACTATCGTCAATCACCAAACTCAATCATCATCACCATTAACCTTCATTTGCAACCATCACCATCAATCATTATTATATCCAATAATCACTATCAGTAATTACTTAGATTGGTCAAAAATATATATTGCTAGCCGTCATCATCATTAGCTAGCAATATTCACTACACTATTAATTCAGTAGTCACCATGGCTAATCACTATTGATAACCACTATACGATAAGATGCCACCTACAACCACCATCATAAGTCAACATCATCTCAAATCGACACACACAATCATCACCGTTAGTCAACACCATCAATTGCCATATAATTTTTTTTATCAATTTAGTATTTTATTTAAATTTCATATTCATTAATATTTTTTTAAACAAAGGTAAACTTTATATGAGGAAATTGATAGTGAGCCCGAAAACCTAAGGGGTCATTCAGTTTGCAAACAAGTTCATACTGGATTATATCATGGGAATTTTAATATATGCATTTAAGAAAGGGGAATTTCGCAGATAGCCACTATGATAAACTTAATTATGATCCTTATCTATAGTTTGCATATTTACGGGTTGTAGCTACAATTTAAGATGTCTTGTTTGTATAATTTGTGGGTTTATATAATTCACGGGTGAGTTTGTGTAATTCACAGGTACTTTTGTATAATTGAATTATTTTTGTACAAACTCAAAATAACAAATTTATACAAAAACAAACATCTGAACTTTAGACAGTCACACAAATTATATTATACAAAAGTTATACAAATTTCACGACCTGAATTAGGTCTGTGACCGGCACTAAGGGGAAAGAATCCCAAATCAAGCGTTAACATAAATCTACAGAAAATCTGGCAAAGTTTCCTTTGTTTTTAGGCATGTCCTAAATTTTCCCTGTCTTAGAAATTCACAACACAAATAATAGCAACTATAAGCCACAACATAATATCCTTCAATGATCTAATTATCGCGCAATAAATCCAATTCATCTCCGAATTACGAAAAAGAAGTTCCAAACTAGTCACTTGACTACAATACAAAGGACTAATCATGACTCAAATTAAATGAATTACAAAAGGAGTGACTCTAAGAGTTTTTAAAGAAACTAAATGAACCATAACAAATCACTAGTTCTCTTGTCACGCGAAGCAATGCGGGGCTCACCAGATGCTACGAAATCATACTTTCTAGTTAATGAAATCATCTTCTTCTCTGTAAAATAATTAGCGAGGAGTGAGACACTAGCTCAGTGAGTAATAACACTTAACCACAACAATTTTAATGAGGGACAAGTCAGAAAACATGCTAGTATAATAATCAAAATGATCTAATAATGCCTTTTAAGAAACAATAACAATATTTAATCTTATTGTAACACCTCGGATCCTAGTAGGCTAGACTAGGGCTAAGTGTGTGGGGTTAACAATTCTTGGTTAAGGGCAAGAGCCTATGGGTCCTAAGATTGACTAAGGAAAACATTTCCTCCCCATGACAAGTCTGTGAGGGGTAGCATGGTCGCCCAAGTGACTTGGTGAGTATCCAAAAGTCACTTAGGGTCGCTTAGTGGACTGTCCCCATGACCTAGCTACATGAAATTTAGGCGAGCTAGGTCGGGGCTCGCCGACCCACTTAACGCATCGCCTGAGGTTCCTCCCCATTGCCTAGTAGGCTGCTTCCTTGGGGAGGCATTCTGGAAATTTTGGCGGACCAAGGGACTTGGCGAGTCGCCTAGTGCCCTTGGCAAGCCAAATCGTGCAAGGTGAGTAGTTTTAAGTTAGAACTTTAGGGGTCTTTAGTTATTCTTCCTAAATTGATCCTACTATGTTTTACTCTTTCCCAAGGAAGTATATATGCTTTTTAGACTCAAATTTTCCCCAATTAAGTCACTTTCATAAAATCAAAAAGAAAACCTAAAACTTCATCTTCACCAAAAGAATTTCTCTCTCTAGAACTCAAGAAAGAAGAAGAGTAATATTGGAGCTAGGGCTTGAAGAATCAAGGAAATTTCACTCAATTTCTTTGAAGAATCTTTACTAAGGTATGGTAGTCCTCCATCCATGGATAGTTTCCATCCATGGAGTCCCTCCAAATTCAATTTCTAAATTAGTGATTTCCCCAAAAGTTAGGGTTTAACTTCAATCTTATGGGTTCTTTCCAAAAACGTTTTAAATGGTTGATTTGTGATTTATTATGATTGAATTGATAATTTATTGTTCATTTATGATAAATTTCCCCCAAGAACCAATGAAACCCCATGTTTCCCAATTCATGCCTTTGTGATGTGGGTGACTTGATTAAGAAAGAATACTATGAGTTTGTGCTTATAGTAATTTAGTTAATTGAATCATGTTATTATCCATATCTAATGTTGTAAATATAGATATATTGGATGGAATATGATCCTTGACCCAAGAGGGGTAAGACATGAGAATTATACATAATTGTAGATTCATTGTACATGTTTTCTAAACATGATTATACTCTAGTTGTTGTGTTGATTGAAAGTTCAATCTCATAAACACATAATGAACATGATGTGAAATTTCTTCTCACACTATGATGATTCTAAGGTTGAAAGTCCATTCTCACCTATTGAATCTACGAGCTATTTTATGAATTGTGTTGGATGGAGGGTTAAGACACTCCTTCATGCATGTAAATTTCAATTCAAGACTAAACATGTAATTGTGGGAAGTAATACTTAGCACCGAGTCGATGTTAATTGAGATAGAGTTTCTCCTATTAAGAAAGGTCGGGTCTCTAAGGGTAATCTCATGAGATGGAAGCTCCCTCGATAAGTAAGGTTGGGGTATCTAGTATTATCCCTTAACTATGTGGCCTCATAGGTCTTTAGCTAGTGGATCCACCTAAAAGCTAATACATTTATTTCTACCTTAGGCAAGTAGGACACCTATTTTTCGGTGTGGGGCATCACACTGGATTCCATGTTAAGCTCACATGGTTTATGTAGATTAAGGCTTATTCCCAAAGTAATCAAGAAGATGAATTATTAACTATGATTTCTCAAGAATCTTTACTTAGCATGGGTAGGATTATGGGATCTTATTTATGCATGGCACAAGTATACTTTGAGGGTGTTCATAGTATGTTTCCATTATGTTGAGATGACATGTATATATTGAATATGCTCATGACTTATGCTTCTACATTAATTTTCATGATGATTCTCAAACTTGATAAAGTGCATGCTCTTCAACTAAAATGTCCTTTTTAGCATATATTTTTATGGTTTTGTGCATGACTATCATACGTAGTGCAATCTTTGTACTAACCCATATTTCTCTACATTTTCTCCAAAGTGTAAGTTCCGGTTTTTAAGGCGATTAGCTCTTGATGCAAACTTGGATTGACTATTCTCCTTGCTTGTGGTGAGTCCTCATGATTCGAGGACGGGACTTTTCATTTGGAGTTTCTTTTTAGTACTTTCTCTTTTCAGATTATGTTGTTCGGGCTGTGACCCTATTTGACTCATTAATTGTAATAGATGGCTAAATAAGACAAGTTAGACCTCCGCTTTCCTTTTTATAAGACTTTTGGACATAAATGTGTTTTTACTCTTTATCGTTCCATTACTTTGTGTCATGATATGCTAAGTGGCTTACATGGAGACTTTCGGGGTTCTATGAGCCTTGTTGTGTCTAGAGGGTACCCTTGGGTCATGACAATTATTTGCCTTGTAGAAGCAAAATCAAGGTAAATACTTAATAGTAAACTTAGAAAAACATTTCTATATCAAATCTTATAGCTCGGAGGTTTCTAAGGATGAATCATGTTACCAGTGTGGCCTTCTCTTTAAGAAGTAACCAGTAACAGTGAACTCCTCATAAAGGAGTTAAGTATTCATACCAGTTGTAACACCTCATATCCGAAACAGACCAAAATGCAAATTTTGAGAAGTTGCAGGTACACCCCACGGTTGCCATCCACGGACCGTAGGTCAGACCATGGCCCGTGCTGGTGGTCCGTGGTCCACCACTGCAACCCCTCCCCAAACCAGCTCAGAAAAATATGCTAACTCTTGACTCACGGACAGACCCACGGTCCGTAGATCAGACCACGGTCTGTGGTCTGTGTCCGTGGATCGAGACCTCCTTTACCCAGCCTCTGACATAAAATATGATTGACCAGTATGAACCATTGTTCGATCCACGGTCCGTAGGCCTGACCGTAGATGAGGGTCAGCAACCAGTTACATAAAAATTGTTGAGTGGGTCAACTTCAGATGGTCATAACTTTTAGCAAAAAAGTAATTATGTGTTCCATGACCTATGATATGATAGATAATTGAATCATCTTTCCAACGCCACCAAGTTTGCTAAAATCCGACCTCTGAGGAAAAAGTTATGTTCGTTTTAGTGAAGCCCTGTCGGGCAAACTCGACCGACGACTCCAATCGACGGACCATCGATTGACCTACGGCCCGTCAGTCCCGTCCGTCGGTCACTCCGACAGAAATTAAGTTAGGGGTCTTTTGATCTTTTTCTATTTCGTTGGACCCCTTAGATACATCGTTTACACCCTAAATCATGAGGTTTTAGTCAGTTTAAGCCTAGAAACATAACTAGAACTTATCCAAGTCAAATCATTAATCAAAACTTAGAAAATTAGAAGCAAGAGAGGAGAAAATGGTCAAGAACCCTAGTTCAAGAACGCAACAAGTTTTCTTCAGTACCAGCCCAGAAATCAAAGGATCTCTCCGTGAAATTCGTCAACAGGTATGTGGGATTTCACTAGTGGGTTCCTTTCGCCCATTAGGTCCCTATAATTCAGTCAGATTCTTGATTCCATAATTATGAACAGATGTAGATTTTCTAGAATTACAACAAATCATCATGAATTAGTTATTAACATGTTCCAAATCAGATTATCAAGTTATTACATCGTTTCTCTCATGAATTTAAGAACCCTAGCTACGTATTCTTTAGTTCTTGAATTACACACATGCTAGATCAGATATTTCAGTTATTCGGTTATACATGCCTCAATTATTAATGCATCATTATCAGATTAATTGTTCCATTCTCAGTTTGTATGTTCAGTTTTGTGCTATCTAATATTTCACAGAAATTCACTCATAACCAGTTAACCACTTAATTCATTGGGAGTAGCATAATACCGAGTTGGACTAGGGCTCAGCGTACCCATATAGTCCCAGAACTACAAGCCACGTAGGTGTAAGTCCCCTCTGTGGGCAACATCAGTTTAGTGATCACGGCAGCATGCCTCTATACCTCTAGCAAGGTATATTGGGTCCTCTCGATGGGGCGTATACATCAGACTCCACATTTAGCTCATGTGGTTTTATGTCAGTTATTAGTAGCTCCCACAGTTCAGTCAGACTCTATTGCATTGACCATATTTCAGTATAGTCCGTATTCAGTCTCAGCATGTTATAAATTTGGTCATTGCATCAGTTAGCTTTCAGTATTTTCAGTATCTATATCATGTTCAGATTATTTCATTGCTTTATTGCTTTGTTCAGTTATATGTTATTTCAGCTTTACTCTATCCTACATGCTCAGTACCTCTCAAGTATTGACGCATACGTGCGCTACATCTATTCGTGATGTAGGTTCAGGTTCTCAGCATCCAGATCACGCTTAGATCGATTCCCGATCTTCAGTTCAGCAGCATCAGTGGTGAGTCCTTATTCTTTGAGGACTAGTGACATGTTTATCTTTATCGCTTTTAGTCTTTAGTTTCAGTTTTGCTAGGCCTAGTTGGGGCATGTCCCAATATTTCTAGTCAGTTTAGAGGCTTATTTCAAACATAGTTAGATTCAGTTTAGTATTGAGTTAATATCTTCTTTGTATTAAACTCATCAGTTTTCATATATCTCATTTATAGTATATGGGTATTCCCCATCTTTTCATTTTTATTTATGATTTAGCTTCCGCATCAGTTTATTATCTTTAGTATTCTCATGATCATGCCAGCAGGGTTAGCTTGGGATCACTTGTGGTCCTAAGTCCCTTGTACGCGTCTCGGGGGTAATCTCAGAGCGTGACACCATTAGATCCCTACTCGAGGGATATCGGTAACAGTATGTTAGTTCTACCTTCCCACTAGAAAGGGATTTATCGGTAATCTGTAACTACAAGGTGCACCAAGTCTAACGATCCCGCCGTTAGCTACGGGATTCATCAAGGTCTACTCCCATTTATACTTTTCTTGTAATCTGTAAAATCATTTCAAAATCGAACCGAACATTTAAATCTTATCAAATCATACCATTTCAAAGTTTAACAGCCACATGTCAAAATACCATTTCTCAAATAAGTGTAAAGCTCTTCCAATAACGGTAATCATATCTTATAAAAATGAAATCATCTCAAATAATCTTTTCAGTATCATATCAAGTAAAAGACTTGTCCCACATGCAAGTTCAAAACATTCAGTAACACATTTACTTTATAGACCGTGTAAAAATCATGAAATTTATGAAATTCAAATTGTGGTAAGATTACTACTCACTGTACTTGTGTTGAAATACCAAGCTCGCTATTTGAGTAATCTGTATGAATCCCTTTGGTCAATCTATAATCACATCCATATCAATTTCGTGTTAACTTCTTCGTTTAAGGTAATTCATACTAATAAAAAAAATCAGCCCTAGAGGTTTCATGGATAATTCAAAATCTGTCCAAAGACCTAATTAGTGCTTTAATCACACAAAATAGCCTCTTCTTGATTAATTTTCATTGTAAAAAGATCAACCTAACCTTACTGCCCAATTACTCTTACTGCATGTAAGTCAAATACCAATGTTTACAGTTCAAATCATTGACTATATTCACTTGGTTCATAAGATTTTAATAAATTTCCTCTATTTCTTCTAAATCCATAATCCTCGACTTCCCAATCCCTAATCTTATAGTCATGGAATATACAAATTCAACCTTTAAACTAAGTTAAGAAACTTAGCTCCTCATCCTCATCTTCCTCCTCCTCCTCCTCCTCTTCTCTTTAGTTTGAGAACAAAGACATTCAATTTTAATTTATTTTTATCCTTCGTTCGTTTGCTCACTGTAGAACAAGAAAAGGTCTTCGTTTTTTTTTCTTCCCTAAAAATTGCAGTAATTGTGCCTGCCTAGGGCTTTTAGTCCAATCTCTCTGTTATTTTTCTTTTTAAAAAATAACCAATGGCGTATTAGCGCTTAACTTGAATTATAGGGTATTACATTCTCCCCACCTTAAGAAATTCGGTCCCCGAATTTAAACAAGTGTGTACCTGTAGGTCGAAACAAGTGAGGATACTTGACTCGCATATCATTTTCCAACTCCCAAGTAGCTTCTTCAATGATCTGGTTTCTCCATGAGACTTTCACGGACATAATTTCTCTTGACCTTAACTTTCTTACTTATCTGTCAACAATAGTTACAGGTTCCTATTTATATGTTAAGTTCTCATCAATTTTTATAGTCGGTGTTTCAAGTACATGAGAGGAGTTTAAGATACTTTTTCTTTGCAGACATAGAACATTGGACGGGTAAAATACATCTCAAGGGAAGTTCCAACTAATACAACACTACTCTCACACGGTCCAGAAATCTTATATGGCTTTACATATCTCGAACTCAATTTAGCTTCTTCTTTTTTCGATTGAATTACTTCATGCCTTTATGGAGGGATTCCAAGGAAAATTTGGTCCCCAACTATTTACTCTTAATATCCTTCTGTGTGTATAAAATTTTCATCCTTTTGAACTATGAGTAACTTCAGTCTGATTAGTTGAACCTTGTACATTACCAAGCTTGATCCCAAATCCTAATACATTATCCTCATCAATTTTGAACTATTTGGTAGGAAAACAACATCACATAATATGCACGGCTTCATATAGAGTCTTCTGAGAGGTTGACCGGAAGTCATTATTGTAAGATAATTCTACCAAAGGTAAGTAAAAGTCTCAATAACATTTTTAAATTTCGAAAACAAGCTCATAATATATTCTCCAAGATTTGTACATCACGTTCGAAATGCCCGACTATATACGGATGAATTGTAGTACTAAGATTTATTTGTGTACCCAATGTTCCTTGAAAAGCTTCTCAAAAGCATAAAGTAAACAATGATGATGTAACACCCCAGAAACTAGTAGACTAAACTAGGGCTAAGTGTGAGGGTTAGAGCCAAGGAAGAGGGCAAGAGCCAAGGAAGAGGAGTAGGGCAGTCCACTCTTACATGGACACTGCCTCACTTTCCACGACCACCACCATGACTCGTAGTGAGGACCACGGCTCATGGTATGGCTCATGGTGGGCAAGGAAGTGGCTAAACAAAGGCTGCCCAAAACAGCCCCCTCCACACGTGCCACTTCACGGCTCGTGGTGATGACCACGACTCATGGGAAGGCTCATGGTGGTGCCTTAGATTTTTACCGGTTAAGGGGAAGGTTGCCTAGATACTTTATCATGACCACGAGAGGCACCACGGCTCGTGGAGACTAACGTGAAAGGCTTTTCACTAGACTTAGAGTTTAGGGTCAACTTCAATAATGATATATCTTAGCTCAAAACGAATTACGTGGGCCATTACCTGTCCAATTAAACTTCTCTGAGTCCTCTTTCCGATGCCACTGAGTTTGCCCATTTCGCATCTCGGAGTAAAAGGTTATGCCCAAAATAGTGAAGAACTGTCAGGCTGAAAATTCTTCACGACCCGTTTGATGGGCCGTGGTGATGATGACGGTTCGTGAAGGCATCCTTCATGACATTTCGACAGTTAACAGTCAGGTAACTTCTTGGGTCTTTTCCCAATTGTTTTAACTCAAAGTTATGTCGTTTTGCCCAATCCTAGGACACCTATTTAAGTCATTTTAACCACAAAACTCACCCAATTAAGTCATTTATTCCAAAACCCAAATCAAAACCCCAAAGTTCATCTGCTACACAAAATCAAAGCTTTTTCCCTCAATTTATTTGGAGAATCATCCTAAGGTATGGTAGCTTTTCATCTGTGGGTAGCCTTCACCCATAGAACCCCTCCAAAGTTCAATTTCAAAACTAGTGATTTTCCCCAAAGGTTAGGATTTGACTTCAATCTTATGGGTTCTTTCCAAAAACATTTTGTAGTGGTTGATTTATGATGGATTAGATTGAATTGATGAATTATTGATGGTTTATGATGAATTCCCCCAAGAACCCATGAAATCCCTAATTTTCCCCAATTTGGATCTTTTAAAGTGTGGGTATTGTTATATGTTGGTCCAATTGAGTGGATAATAGTTGTTTATGGTGTAATTACATGATTTTAGTATGATTATACATGTATTCTTGATTAACCTAAGATTTTAGGGTGAAATTGATATAGTTTGGAGGGCTTAGATATGGTCTTCTAAGATTGATGAACTACTTTATGAATTACTTGAGATTAGAGTAACTAAAGATGAATTACTTAAAAGTAAAGCTTGTAAACATGAATTGATTAGATTAGGGATTATATGATGGATCATGGTTTAGTGATATTGAGATTGAGTTTGTATGATGTTATATGACTATAATTGGGTAAGAATGAAACATGTGGGTAGATTATCTTGAGAATTAGGTATATATGATGATCATGTGAGGTATTGCCTGAGAGTAAGGCTTGTAGTATGAAGATGATTTTTAGGGCTTTATGGGTAAAAGCTGATAATAATGAGCTAATTATATTAAGGCTTTAAGAGGAAAGCTATTAAGTGTGTTGAATTGTATGTGGTTTTATTGTGGAAACACTCCACCAACATGACCTATATTATGAGTATTTGAGATCATACATTTAGTGACTTGATTACTTGAACTATGATTGTATCCATGTCTAATGTAGTCATTCTAGATGTGATGATTTAATATGAGCATTGACCCTTGAAAGGGCAAGATATGATAGTATGCATGTTTTATGAAGTTTAGTGCATGCTTTAGAAACACTTTGAGAGTGAAGTGAATATGCTCATGACCTAGTTGTAGTGTTGTTTAAAGGTTAGCCTTATATACACACTCATGCATGAATATGATATAATGTGAAAGGTTTGTCACATGTAGTGATTCTAAGGTAGGAAGACTAGTCTCACCTATTGAATCTATGAGCTATAGTATGAGTTATGTTGGATTGAGTGTCAAGACATTCTTCCACAAATATGAACTTAAGTCAAGACTTAATGTGAACTCAATGGGACTTAATGCCTAGCACCAAGTGGATATGAATATGAGATGGAAGCTTTTACACTAGTTGAGTCCGGCTTCCCCTTGAAAGCTTTTACACTAGTTGAGTCCGGGTTCCCAAAGTATGTATCTCATGAGATGGAAACCTTCTACCTTAGTTGAGTTCGGGTTTCTAGTAACAATCTCTTTATCCCATAACTATGTGCCAACATAGGTTACTTAGCTATTGGATCCACCTAATCTAAGAGTGTGGTTGTACCCTCGGCAAGTAGAACAACCCCTTTTCGGTGTGGGGTAGACACCGGATTCCATGTTAAGCTCACATGGTCTATGTCGGTTAAGGCTTATGTTCCCAATATGGTAGTAGTATGAAATAGAATATGAATTATGAAATATGGGTACTTAAGAAGCCTACTTAGTATGAGTGAGAGTATGGGATCTTACCCATGCATTCAACAAGTATGCTTTGAGGGTATTCATGGTTTGTTCCTCTTATGTTATGATGATCAATATGTTTAATAGGCTTATGGTTTATTCTTCTGATGTATGCTTAGTGTCACACCCCGAGTCTATACCCTGGACGTGGCCAGCACTCGGAGACCATTGTTGGCACCAAGCAGACCCTTGGCCTGGCTTACTTAACTCAGCGAAAGACTTAACTCAACAGAATAAACTCAATGCAATAGTTTAAATGATAACATCTTAGCCAAAATGGCAACTTATGTCTCAAAACAAAGTATCTGCAACTACATAGATGAGAAACTCAATACTAACTGTCTGGCTGTCTATGAAGCCTCTATAATACTGAGATGGATATTGGGACAGACCCCACAACATCCTAATAAAGCAAAACTAGGAAAGCGAAATAACAGAGTCCTTAAGAATGTAAGGAGGCTCACCACTAACTCTGGAGTGCTCAACTGGATCAACGGTATGATGGATGCTGATCCTGGCTACCTGTGTCTGCATCATAATAAGATGCAGGTCAACTGGTATCAGTACATTGAATGTACGAGTATGCGAGTTGGAAAGCTAAACAACAACTTAAGCTTGAAAGGAGTACAAAGGAACGCTTACCTTGTCTATGTTTAGCTCATGAACAACTGAACTAAATATAAAGCAATAAGACACATGCAATATATATATATATAAAGCTTGTAAAATAGTGTAAACAACTTAGTTCGTTAAAGATAAAGCAATAATCAACTTTACTTAATTATAAAAGTAATATAAATTTTGTGGGAGATTCTCTAATCGACAACCACTACTATGAGCCTAAGTGGTGATACAGTGTCTTGCCCACGCTGCCAGAACTATCCTATACTTTGTCTTCATATAGAACGCTTAACTTAGTGGATCCACTAGTCTATGCTAAAAGCATCTTAAGGAGTCATCTAAAAAGTATGATCATATATTACCCAGGATGGCTACATGGTTTATGGAGACTTGAGTTAATATGAACTCGCATCCCCATATCGGTGCTCAATATTACTCCCAAAATATACTTAGCTTGTATGTTTGTAAAAACAAAACTCTTTCTTTGAATTGAAATAATTACTCAAAACTTAGCTTAAAAGCTCTCTTGGAATCGATGTTCCCTTTCTTTCTCAAATATGAAAACATTGATAAACTGTTTAGGAATACTTAGTCCCCTTATAGCTTTTTGAGAAATGAACTCAACTCTTTACTCTTTACCTAACTTGAAACTTGAGCCTAAAAAACGAAGTTAAAACGTTTGTTAAACACTCTTGAAAACTGTAAGAACCTTTGCTTTGACTTGCTTCTTAACTTCTAGACTTGACTCTTAACTTCTTTGACTTTTGAATTGGATTATGGGTTCAAGGTTCATGATCTCATGTTTACGGATGATTTCATAATGGTTATATGTACCTTAGAGTGTTGGAAACAACTAGAAAAAATAGGTACATCGCTTAGGAACAAGTACGAAAAGGTGGGGAACGAATGGGGAGAGCTGGCGTCCCCGGCGCTCTGAGAGGCGCGGGGAGCCAGCCCTCAAACTTTAGAGAAGTCTGGCTGGCGTGACATGCCAGAGGCCGAACTTTAGAGAAGTTTTTGTGGCACTCTGGCAGGCGCGGCGCGGCGCCCCAGCCCTTTTACCCAGCGACTTCCGACTTTTCTCTTCCGTTCTTCCTCTCTAAACCTCCCTAACTTCAATAGTTCCTTCCCCCCAAACACTTAGGATCAATTTTACCCTCAATATACAACCAATCTAACTTGAAAAACAGCTCGGAAACATGAATCAACTCACCCCCAACCATCAACAACTCAACCAACAAGAATTCTACAATTTGTTCTTCAAGAACCAACTTCTTCAACATCTAAACAACTCAAAACAATTGGATTGAAACCAGTTGGTGTGTGGGTGAACTAACCAAACATGATAAGATCTCACATACCTTAATAGGGATCACCCCCGACTAATTCCACTCGCAAGCTTGGATGATCTGGACGAATTCTTGCTTTTTTCTCCCTTTCTTTCTTCTTTTCTCTCTTCTCCAAGCCCTAAGTGTATTTCTCAATTCTCCAAACTGACTAAGTCATGTTTTTACCCCAATAAATCCCTAAAATCAAATTAGTAAATTAATTAGAGAAAAGACTATTTTGCCCTTCCCTAAATCCGGATTGGGACTTTCCTCAATCCAACAGCCCAACCTCCAAAAGGTATATCTCACTCATACGATGTAAAAATCATGCAATCTCGGTGGCGTTGGAAAGATATATCCAAGGGATTTCCAACCATATCAAGATTTGCTCATAACTCCTCCTGATGTAGGAGTTATGGCCGTTTGAAAATGGCCAAAACTCACTTTCTTAACTTAGACAAAATTTCCAGATTTCCTTATTCTTTCCAAAATCAATATTTTCATATTTTAAACTCTTTAGAGTCATTTCTAGGTGCGAGATGTTACAATATCTCCCTCTTGGGAACATTCGTCCTCGAATGAGCTTTGTTGCACTAAGCTAAGGGTAGTAACATCAAGTTCAACACTAAACAGACAACATAAAGTAACAATATGCATACTCATAATTTAGCTAGTACTAAGAAGAGAATTAGTACCTTGATCTGAATTTTCTCTGGATTCAAAGAGATGTGGATATCTCTTCTTCATATCCTCTTCAGCTTCCCAAGTAGCTTCTTCAATAAATGGGTTCCTCCAAAGGACTTTGACTGATTCGACCTCCTTTGTTCTTAACTTGCGAACTTGGCAATCTAAAATCTAGACCGGAATCTCCTCATAAGATATATTATCCTTAATATCAACATTTTCAATTTGCACTATCAATGAAGGATCTCTCATGCACTTCTTCAACATAGAGATGTAAAATACCGGATGAAGCACCGCTAATTCCTGTGGTAGCTCCATCTCGTAAGCTACACTGCCAATCCTCTTGGCTATGCGATAAGGTCCAATATATCGGGGACTAAGCTTCCCCTTCTTACCAAACCTCATAACACCCTTTATGGATGAAACTTTCAAATATACCCAATCATCTTTGAACTCTAACGCCCTTCTCCTAACATCAGTGTAGGATATCTGATGACTTTGTGCTGTTTTCAATCTCTCTTGAATTACTTTCACTTTTTCCATACCTTGATGAACTAAATCTGGTCTTATCAACCCTGCTCCACCAACTTCAAACCATCCAATAGGATATCTGCATCTTCTCCCATAAAGAGCTTCATAAGGAGCCATTTGGATGCTAGAGTGGTAATTGTTGTTCTAAGCAAACTCAATGAGAGGTAGGTGATCATCCCAACTCCCTTTAAAATCAATCACACGAGCCCTCAACTTATCTTCTAAAGTCTGAATGGTGTGCTCTGCTTGCCCATCTGTTTGAGGATGAAAAGCAGTACTCAAGTTCACCTTTGAACCCAAACCTTTATGTAAAGATTTCCAGAACTGTGCAGTAAATTATGCACCTCTTTCTGAAATAATGGAGACTGGGACCCCATGAAGTCTTACCACCTCTTGAATATATAACCTCGCATAATCCTCTGTTGAATGGGTAGTCTTTACCAGTAAAAAGTGGGCTGATTTTGTCATTCTGTCGACAATCACCCAAATAGAATCATGTTGTCTGCGCGACCTTGGCAAACCCGTGATGAAATCCATATTGATCATCTCACACTTCCATTCTAGATGTTTTATATTCTGAGCCAAACCACCGGGCCTTTAGTGCTCTGCTTTCACCTGTTGGCAATTTGGACACTTAGCAACAAACTCTGCAATGCCCTTCGTCATGCCATTCTACCAATACATTTCTCTCAAATCGAGATAAATCTTTGTGGAACCCGGATGAATGGGATATCTGGAGCTATGAGCTTCCTCCATGATCCTCTCTTGAAGTTCATCCACCATTGGTACACATAATCTACCTTGATATCTCAATACACCATATCCCCCTTGTTCAAAAGCTAATACTCTTTGCTTTTGAACATTTTCCTTCAAGTCGAGTAAAATGGGGTCTTGGTCTTGCTTTTCCTTCACTTCTGACACTAGTGATGATTCAGCCCCATTCGTCACCACTATTCCTCCTTCTGTGGAATCCATAAGTCTGACTCCCAAGCGTTCAAGTCTGTGCCCATCTTTGGCTAACTCCCTCTTTTCTTCCTCAACATGGGTGATACTACCCATAGATAACCTGCTTAAAGCATCAGCAATAACATTAGCCTTACCTGGGTGGTAAAGAATACTCATGTCATAATCCTTGAGTAATTCCAACCACCTCCTCTGTTTGAGACTGAGCTCCTTCTTAGTGAACACATATTGCAAGCTTTTGCGATCAGTGAATATATCGACATGAACACCATACAAGTAGTGTCGCCAAATCTTCAAGGCGAAAACTACAGTAGCCAACTCTAAGTCATGGGTTGGATAATTCTTCTCATGAACCTTCAACTGTATGGAGGCATAAGCTATCACCTTGCCATTCTGTCTTAACACACAACCCAAACCAACTCTGGATGCATCACAATACACCACAAAACCTTAGTACCCTCTGATAAGGTCAAAACTGGGGCACTAGTCAACCTCTTCTTCAATTCAAGAAAGCTCTTCTCACAAGCTTCAGGCCATTGAATTTCACTGTCTTCTGAGTCAATTTGGTCAAAGGAGACGAAATAGATGAGAACCCCTCTACAAATTTCCTATAATAGCCAGCCAAGCACAAGAAACTCCTAATATCAATTGGAGATGTGGGTCTAGGCCAATTCTGCACTGCCTCAATTTTCTGAGTATCAACTCCAATACCATCACCGAAAATAATATGGCCCAAGAATGCCGTAGACTCAAGCCAAAACTCACACATAGAGAACTTGGCATACAACTCCTTATCTTTCAAGGTCTGAAGAACTATTCTGAGATGACTAGCATGATCTTCTTCATTCCTTGAATAGATTAGTATGTCATCAATGAAGACGATAACAAACATATCTAAATAAGGTTTGAAGACTTTGTTCATAAGATCTATGAACGTTGCTGGTGCATTGTTCAAACCAAAGGACATGAGCAAGAACTCATAATGACCATATCTAGTCCTAAATGTTGTCTTTGGAATGTTGCATTCCCTAACTTTCAACTTATGGTAGCCTGATCTGAGGTCAATTTTTTAAAAACAGGTGGTACCCTGAAGTTGATCAAATAAATCATCTATCCTTAGAAGAGGATACTTATTCTTGATGGTAACCTTATTTAATTGACGGTTATCTATACATATCCTAAGGGAACCATCTTTCTTTCTCACAAATAAGACCGGAGCGCCCCAAGGTGAGACACTTGGTCGAATGAAACCCTTATCTAGGAGATCTTTCAACTGCTCTTTCAACTCTTTCAACTCTGTTGGTGCCATTTTATATGGCGGAATAGAGATATGATGAGTATCTGGAATGATGTCTATACCAAAGTCTATTTCTCTCTCAGGAGGGACTCCAGGTAGATCATCAGGAAAGACTTCTAGAAACTCTCTTACTATAAGAACTGACTTAATGGGAGGTACTTCAACACTTGAGTCATTAACTCAGACTAAGTGATAGATACAACCCTTCGAAACTAACTTTCTTGCCTTAAGGTACGAAATGAAATGACCCTTAGGCACACTGAACTACTACTCCACTCTATGAGTGGCTCATTAGGAATTTGAAACTTGACAACTCAAGTTCTACAATCTATTGATGCATAACAGGCATGAAGCCAGTCCAAACCAATAATGTCATTGAAATATACCATGTCTAATTCAACTAAACCAGCCATGGTGTCTCTGTGATTGATGGAAATGACACAATCACGATAAACTCACTCAGCTAGAATAGACTCCCCAACAGGTGTAGAAACACAGAAAGGTTCACAAAGTTTCTCAGGGATAACATCAAACTTATTTGCAACATAAGGGGTCACAAAATATAAATTTTCTCCTAGGTCTAGCAAAGCATAAACATCATAAACAAAGACTTTGATCATACCAGTGACAACATCTTAAGAATTCTCTTGCTCTTGGCGATTGGTGATTGCATAAAGGCGGTTTGCTCCTCCGCCAGTACCAGAAGTAGCTCCTCTAGGAGCAGCCCTGTCTGGTGGAGCAACTGATGAAGACTGGGCTCTATTGCCTGGATTTCCACTACATTGCTTATTCTTAGGACACTCTTTCAAGAAGTGTCCCTCTTGTCCATACTTGAAACAACCTGTCAAGCCATCACGACACTTACTTGGGTGGGTTCTCCCACACTTAGCACATACAGGAGCCCAACTACCTTCTTGTGCCACACTACCCTGGGACTGCGTTGGTTTAGATCTGAACTTCTGCGAATTCTGACCATAATATTTGCCTTTGTTTTGAGGTGCAGGTGCACTAGCAGATGATGGAGCAGGCCCTTTTTGCTTCTGCTGAAAGGACGAACAATTCACATTGCCTTTCTGCTGCCCAGACTCATTCCCTGTCTTCGCTTTCTTACTTCTGAACTCTTCCCTGTCTCTCAGCTTCTCTTCCTTAACCTGCTGCACATAAACCATCAACCTTGATATGTCCATGTAACCTATCAGCATCGCTGCCCTGCCCTCTTTTCTTGACAGACGACCTAAGCCAATAATAAACAAGCTCATTCTGCTCATCATGTCCTTAACCATTTCAGGAGCATAGCGGGACAGCTGGGTGAACATCAACCCATACCCATGCACACTCAAGGAATCCTGTTTCAGTGTAAGAAATTCTCATACCTTAGCCTCCTTTAGTTCTCGGGGAAATAAACTCCCCAAGAAGGCTTCCTTGAAAGAAGCCCAACTAGCAGGTGGTGCATTCTCAGGTCGACCCCTTTCCACTGATCGAACCATGTTCTAGCAACATCCTTCAATTGATATACAGCTAGTTCAACTCGCTCAGTATCTGCCACATGCATCACATCGAATACTTCTTCAGCTCCTCAATAAAAAATTTTGGATCCTCAGTAGTGACCAAACCAGTGAAACTAGGAGGATTCATTCTTAAGAATTCACGAATCCTTGAAGTGTCAGCCTCATGTTGTCGTGGTCCTCTTGGCTTCCCAACCTGGTTAGTCACACCTTGGCTTAGCATCCGGATAGCGTCACAAAATTAGCATTAGTGACCTCGTCCTGAGGTTGCACGTTTGGTGCATTAGGTACCCCTTGATCTTGTGGTTCAACATTTCTCCTAGCTGGACGACCTCGTGTTGCTCTTCGTGGAGGCATGGTCATCTGTAACACGCACAAGCACGAATTAGAGGGAAACTTTTTAGAGATAAACTCTAACGCACAAGATGGATATGAAGGAAGTGAAGAATTTCCTAAATTTTACAGCCTCCTAATTATAGATGTGGCGCGCTTTACACCGATAACTAGGACTCTACAGACACGGCTTCATAGACTCCCTAGAAGAATTCAACTCTGTGCTCTGATACCAAGTTTGTCACGCCTCGAGCCTATACCCTGGACGTGGCCGGCACTCGAAGACCATAGCTGGCCCCAAGCGGACCCTTGGCCTAGCTTACTTAACTCAGCGGAAGACTTAACTCAACAGAATAAACTCAATGCAATAGTTTAAATGATAACATCTTAGCCAAAATAGCAACTTATGTCTCAAAACAAAGTATTTGCAAATACATAGATGAGAGACTCAATACTAACTGTCTGACTGTCTATGAAGCCTCTATAATACTGAGATGGATGTTGGGACAGACCCCACAACATCCTAATAAAGAAAAACTAGGAAAGTGAAATAAGAGAGTCCTCCGGAATGCAAGGAGGCTCACCACTGATCTTGGAGTGCTTAACTGGATCAACGGCGTGCTGGATGCTAATCCTGGTTACATGTGTCTGTATCATAATAAGATGCAGGCCAACTGGCATCAGTACATTGAATGTACGAGTATGCGAGTTGGAAAGCTAAACAACTACTTAAGCTTGAAAGGAGTACAAAGGAACGCTTATATTGTCTCTGTTTAACTCATGAACAACTGAACTAGATATAAAGCAGTAAGACACATGCAATATATATAAAGCTTGTCAAACAGTGTAAACAATTTAGTTCGTTAAAGATAAAGCAATAACAAACTCTATTTTACTTAAATATAAAAGTAATATAACTTTTGCGGGACATTCTCTAACCGACAACCTATGAGCCTACGTGGTGACACAGCGTCTTGCCCACGCTGCCAGAACTGTCCTATACTTTCCCTTCATATAAAACGCTTCACTTAGTGGATCCACTAGTCTATGCTAAAAGCATCTTAAGGTGTCATCTAAAAAGTATGATCATTTACTACCCATGATGGCTATATGGTTTATGGAGACTTGAGTTAATATGAACTCGCATCCCCATATCGGTGCTCAATACTACTCCCAAAATGTACTTAGCTCGTATGTTTGTTAAAACAAAACTGTTTCTTTGAATTGAGATAATTACTCAAAACTTAGCTTAAAAACTCTCTGGGAATCGATGTTCCCTTTCTTGCTCAAATGTGAAAACATTTATAAACTGTTTATGAATACTTAGTCCCCTTATAGATTTTTGAGAAATGAACTCAACTCTTTACTCTTTGCTTAACTTGAAACTTGAGCCTAAAAAATGAAGCTAAAACGTTTGTTAAAGACTCTTGAAAACTTTAAGAAACTTTGCTTTGACTTGCTTCTTAACTTGTAGACTTGACTCTTAACTTCTTTTAGTTTGATCTTAACTTTCCTTGAATTGGATTATAGGTTCAAGGTTCATGATCTCATGTTTACGGATGATTTCATGATGGTTAGATGTACCTTAGAGTGTTGGAAACAACTAGAAAAAATAAGTACATCGCTTATGAACAAGTATGAAAAGGTGGGGAACGAATGGGGAGAACTGGTGTCCCTGGCGCTCTGAGAGGTGCGGGGAGCCAGCCCTCAAACTTCAGAGAAGTCTGGCTGGCACGACACGCCAGAGGCCAAACTTTAGAGAGGTTTTTGTGGCGCTCTAGCAGGCGTGGCGCCCCAGCCATTTTGCCCAGTGACTTTCTACTTTTCTCTTCCGTTCTTCCTCTCTAAACCTCCCTAACTTCCATAGTTCTTTCCCCAAACACATAGGATCAATTATACCTTCAATATACAACCAATCTAACTCGAAAAACAACTCGGAAACATGAATCAACTCACCCTCAAGCATCAACAACTCAACCAACAAGAATTCTACAATTTGTTCTTCAAGAATCGACTTCTTCAACATCTAAACAACTCAAAACGATTGGATTGAAACAAGTTGGTGTGTGGGTGAACTAACCCAACACGAAAAGATCTCACATACCATAGTAGGGATCACCCCCGACGAATTCCACTCGCAAGCTTGGATGATCTGGATGAATTCTTGCCTTTTTCTCCCTTTCTTTCTTCTTTTCTCTCTTCTCCAAGCCCTAAGCGTATTTCTCAATTCTCCAAACTAACTAAGTCATGTTTTTACCCCAATAAATCCCTAAAATCAAATTAGGAAATTAATTAGAGAAAAGACTACTTTGCCCTTTCCTAAATACGGATTGGGACTTTCCTCAATCCAACAGCCCAATTTCTGAAAGGTATATCTCACTCATACGATGTAAAAATTGTGCAATCTCGGCGTTGTTGGAAAGATATCTCCAAGGGATTTCCAACCATATCAAGATCTGCTCATAACTCCTCCTGATATAGGAGTTATGGCCGTTTGAAAATGGCCAAAACTCACTTTCTTAACTTAGACAAAATTTCCAGATTTCCTTATTCTTTCCAAAATCAATATTTTCATATTTTAAACTCTTTATAGTCGTTTCTAGGTGTGAGATGTTACAATATCTCCCTCTTGGGAACATTCGTCCTTGAATGAGCTTTATTCCACTAAGCTAAGGGTAGTAACATCAAGTTCAACACAAAACAGACAACATCAAGTAACAACATGCATACTCATAATTTAGCTAGTACTAAGAAGAGAATTTGTACCTTGATCTGAATTTTCTCTAGATTCAAAGAGATGTGGATATCTCTTCTTCATATCTTTTTCAGCTTCCCAAGTAGCTTCTTCAACAAATTGGTTCCTCCAAAGGACTTTGACTGATGCGACCTCCTTTGTTCTCAACTTGCGAACTTGGCAATCTAAAATCTAGACCGGAATCTCCTCATAAAATAAATTATCCTTAATCTCAACATTTTCAATTTGCACTATCAATGAAGGATCTCCCATGCACTTCTTCAACATAGAGAGGTAAAATATCAGATGAACCGCCGCTAATTCCTATGGTAGCTCCAACTCGTAAGCTACACTGCCAATCCTCTTGGCTATACGATAAGGTCCAATATACCGGGGACTAAGCTTCCCCTTCTTACCAAACCTCATAACACCCTTCATGGATGAAACTTTCAAATATACCCAATCATCTACTTTGAACTCTAATGCCCTTCTCCTAACATCAGTGTAGGATTTCTGATGACTCTGTGCTGTTTCAATCTCTCTTGAATTACTTTCACTTTTTCCATACCTTGATGAACTAAATCTGGTCCTATCAACCCTGTTTCACCAACTTCAAACCATCCAATAGGATATCTCCATCTTCTCCCATAAAGAGCTTCATAAGGAGCCATTTGGATGCTAGAGTGGTAACTGTTGTTCTAAGCAAACTCGATGAGAGGTAGGTGATCATCCCAATTCACTTTGAAATCAATCACACGAGCCCTCAACTTATCTTCTAAAGTCTGAATGGTGCGCTCTGCTTGCCCATCTGTTTGAGGATGAAAAGCAGTACTCAAGTTCACCTTTGAACCCAAACCTTTCTGTAAAGATTTCCAGAACTGTGCAGTAAATTATGCACCTCTTTCTGAAATAATGGAGACTGGGACCCCATGAAGTCTTACCACCTCTTGAATATATAACCTCGCATAATCCTCTGTTGAATGGGTAGTCTTTACCGGTAAAAAGTGGGCTGATTTTGTCATTCTGTCGACAATCACCCAAATAGAATCTTGTTGTCTGCGAGACCTTGGCAAACCCGTGATGAAAACTATATTGATCATCTCACACTTCCATTCTAGATGTTCTATATTCTGAGCAAAACCACCGGGCCTTTGGTGCTCTACTTTCACCTGTTGGCAATTTGGACAGTTTGCAACAAACTCTGAAATGCCCTTGTTCATGCCATTCGACTAATACATTTCTCTCAAATCGCAATACATCTTTGTGGACATTTATAAACTCTTTGGGAATACTTAGTCCCCTTATAGCTTTTTGAGAAATGAACTCAACTCTTTACTCTTTGCTTAACTTGAAACTTGAGCCTAAAAAATAAAGTTAAAACGTTTGTTAAAGACTCTTGAATACTTTAAGAAACTTTGCTTTGACTTGCTTCTTAACTTCTAGACTTGACTCTTAACTTCTTTGACTTTGATCTTAACTTTCCTTGAATTGGACTATGGGTTCAAGGTTCATGGTCTCATGTTTACGAATGATTTCATGATGGTTAGAAGTACCTTAGAGTGTTGGAAACAACTAGAAAAAATAGGTACATCGCTTAGGAACAAGTACGAAAAGGTGGGGAACGAATGGGGAGAACTGGAGTCCATGGCACTCTGAGAGGCGCGGGGCGCCAGCCCTCCAACTTCAGAGAAGTCTGGCTGGCGTGACACACCAGAGGCCAAACTTCAGAGAAGTTTTTGTGGCGCTCTGGCAGGCACGGCACCCCAGCCCTTTTGCCCAGCGATTTCCGATTTTTCGCTTCCGTTCTTCCTCTCTAAAACTCCCTAACTTCCATAGTTCCTTCCCCAAACACTTAGGATCAATTGTACCCGCAATATACAACCAATCTAACTAGTAAAAAACCTCGGAAACATGAGTCAACTCACCCCCAAGCATCAACAACTCAACCATCAAGAATTCTACAATTTGTTCTTCAAGAACCTTACTTCTTCACCATGTAAAAAACTCAAAACAATTGGATTGAAACAAGTTGGTGTGTGGGTGAACTAACCCAACATGAAAAGATCTCACTTACCTTAATAGGGATCACCCCCGACGAATTCCACTCACAAGCTTAGATGATCTTGACGAATTCTTGCCTTTTTCTCCCTTTCTTTCTTCTTTTCTCTCTTCTCCGAGCCCTAAGCGTATTTCTCAATTCTCCAAACTGACTAAGTCATGTTTTTACCCCAATTAATCCCTAAAATCAAATTAGGAAATTAATTAGAGAAAAGACTACTTTGCCCTTCCCTAAATCTGGATTGGGACTTTCCTCAATCCAACAGCCCAAATTCTGAAAGGCATATCCCACTCATACGATGTCGAAATCATGAAATCTCAGCAGCGTTGGAAATATCTCTCCAAGGTATTTCCAACCATATCAAGATCTGCTCCTAACTTCTCTTGAGCTAGGAGTTACGGCCGTTTGAAAATGGCCAAAACTCACTTTCTTAAGTTAGACAAAATTTCCAGATTTCCTTATTTTTTTCAAAAATCAATATTTTCATATTTTAAACTCTTTATAATCGTTTCTAGGTGTGAGACGTTACACTTAGTTTGGATTATTTCTATAGTTAGTTGCCTTTCTTGTTATGTTATGATTGACTAAAGGTGAGAGATTCCCTTGGTTATGAAGTCAGNTTAATTAGAGAAAAGACTACTTTGCCCTTCCCTAAATCCGGATTGGGACTTTCCTCAATCCAACAGCCCAAATTCCAAAAGGCATATCTCACTCATACGATGTCGAAATCATGAAATATCAGCGGCGTTGGAAATATCTCTCCAAGGGATTTCCAACCATATCAAGATCTGCTCCTAACTTCTCCTGAGGTAGGAGTTATGGCCGTTTGAAAATAGCCAAAACTCACTTTCTTAAGTTAGACAAAATTTCCAGATTTCCTTATTTTTTTCAAAAATCAATATTTTCATATTTTAAACTCTTTATAATCGTTTCTAGGTGTGAGACGTTACACTTAGTTTGGATTTTTTCTATAGTTAGTTGCCTTCCTTGTTATGTTATGATTGACTAAAGGTGAGAGATTCCCTTGGTTATGAAGTCAGATAAAAATGAGACCAAATGAATGGTAAGTATGCATGTGGTGACTTCAAGGTTATACTTAGCATGAATAGTATTATTTGATGTAATTCATGCATTGCACAAGTATGCTTTGAGGTTACTTGAGAATGGTTCTATTATGATATGAATGACTAGGAGTTGGACAATGCTTATATGAGATGATATTGGCTTTTATGCTTATAGTTGATGTTTCATGAAGTATTGGATTATGTCTTATGTTGACTTATGCTTATATTATGTCTATGTTAGAGGCTATGCTTATGATTATGTTGTTATCCTTTATGCTATGATGAACTATACATGAGTTTTCTTATGAGTTATATTTCCAACTATTTCAAGGATGATGTTCAAAATTGGCATATAGCATGGTTTCAACTGAAATGTCTCTTTTTAGCATGTTTTAAAGATTTTTATGCATGGCTATCATACTTGGTACATTTTTGTGCTAACCCATATTTCTTATACAGTTTTCACAAAGTGTAGGGTTTGGCAATATCGACTTCCATCCTTGTGGCTAGAATCATAGTAGATCAAGAAGAAGAAGTTTGGTAAGTCCTCATAGCATTCGAGGGCTTGACCACTATGTCCTTTAAGTCTTTCAATTTATGTTTAGAGCTTTTGTATAGGCTGCGTCCTAAAGATTTATTCAAGTGTTATAGATGGTTTGAGACATAATGTTGTAGACTTCCGCTTGTTTTTATAAAAGAATTCGATTGTAAAAGAAAAAGTTTTAATTTTTCGCACCATTTCCCACTATCTTATGTTATGATATGCTAAGAGGCTTGTATGAGGATTTTCGGAGTCTGATACACCGTGTCACATTTAGGGGGTACTCCTGGGTCATAACAGATGCTCAGTTAGCTAAGATGGACACTAGGCTCGTGGAGTCGAACAATTTTGTTCAAGTAATTTTATGTAGATATTTCTTCATTTTATCTGCTTTTGAACGGTACGAAGTGTGATGGCTTTGTAACCCAATCTACAAATACCCACATAGGGTCATAACCTCTACGGACTCGTGGTAGCGCGGTCATAAAATCAATAGTAACTCCTTTCTATTTCCATTCTAGAATCTTAAATTGTAGTAGTAGTCATGTTAGTTGCTTATACTCATCTTTAATTTGTTCACAAGTCAGCCACTAGAAATGAAGTTAGCAATATCATTTTTTAGAAGTTCCCACCAGTACACTTGCTTCAGGTGTCTTAGTAGATCCAGGATCTACAATGTATTAAGAGTTATAGCTTGTTGAAGAATAACCTCTCTCGCATTATCTATGTTCATTATTATAATCAGCCAGTTAGTCCAAAAGCGACATATTGTCGATACTCATGTCCATGTCTTTACTCACTATAACCTAATTTCAATATTCACACAATTATAATCCTTGTGTTTGGTGATCTCGATGTGCTCTACCAATGAAGACTTCCCCTGAACATAAACCAATAACGTCTCTAAGTTCCTCACACTAATTTGATATCCATACCCTTGAGTGAGTACACATCTTAGGTCAAAATTCTTTTCACAAGTGCTATATGTCAACTAGCTCATGGATTTTCTTCGCAATGCATCTGTCTTAACATTGCCATTTTCTAGATGACACCAAATTGTAAATTTTTACAATCATAGTGTAGTTTCCTCTAATGGGGTAAGTTGAAGAGTTAATTTTTTCTGCCAAACCTAAATACCAAGCTCTTGTAGTATAGATGACTCTCGTTGGTTTCATTGTATAAATATCACATATAAATTCTCTACAACAAATATCATTGAGACTATCTTCAATTTATGAGTGTCATTGTTTTGCACTTTCTCATTTAGTGTACTAAAAACATAAACTATTACATGACCACTTTATATGCAAACATATCCTAATTTCACCTTCAAAGCACACTAAGCACAATGAATACTCCATAATCTAAAGTAGCACTAACATTGGTATGGTGGTCCATAGGTCTTGAACTTTCGTAAGCTCTACTCAAATTCTTTTATCCACAAGAACTTTGAATTTTTTTTTGTAAATTTTTTTTAGTGCTAACTTGGTCAGTTACACTATCCTTCTAAAGACAGCCTCCAACAAACATTTGTTGAAGACCGTCAAGCTCAAAAAGGGTGAGTTCTTGTATAGTTTAATCCAAAGTATTGAGACAAACATTGTGTTCATTCTAGCCATGAGAATATACTCATGTACGATCACTATCCATTGGCACATATATTTCAAGTAATGTTTGTACAACAATGGGAGCATATGTCAATGCAAAAGATATCGCATAAAACTTTTTAATGCCTCTGTCGAGGTTTTGAAAGCTATCTTAAAATATTTCTGCCAATTATGGACTTATGGGAACCAACCAAAAGATCAATATTTGAGAACTATACGGCTCCATGAAACAAATCAATTAGGTCATTTATATGAGCCAGTCGTTACTTATTGCATATTGTTATATAGTTCAACTATTAGTAGTCAATAATATTCCCAAGTATTGGGCCCTTTTTTTACGAGGTATTTGTGTACAATTGAGTCCTATAAAGCACTTTTCAGTAGGTCCGCCAATTATTTCTTAGTTCACTTTAATACATTGATATCAAATGATATGGAGGTATCAAAATGGGCAAGGGGTCAGGTGCCAAATCATTAACAAAAAGTTGATTCTTGTATGGGAGGTAATAGAAGCAAATCCATAGAAAAATTTAATTCTCTCTCTAATGGCACGTTTCCAACTAGGTGTATGGTCTATTCCATGCCTTACCACATACCATTTATTTTACCATAGATAGGAAGCTTATGAATTTTTCTTCAGTGGCCACTAAGTCAGAACAATAAAAGATAAAACATTTCCTATTATTGTAACTCCCATTCTCTTCTTCTTTCCTCTTTTGAAAACAACATATTCATTGATTCCCAACTAAACTATCTTCTCATGACATATGAGAGTATTCTTAGAGGAAAATAACTCATTCACAAACAATGACATATTAATTAAACCATATAAATATGATCTGATTAGTTATGCTATCCTTTCTCTCAATTCTATCTTGTCAAGCGTTGTATACATGTCGAACAAAAGAAAAATATCCCACAGGATTAGAAACCAATAAAAGTATTGCCCAATGTCTTGAGCATTCACAATTTCCAACTCTTTACTACAATTCCCATAGAAGGATTTCTTAGTTTTGGCCTTTTGAATGAATATTTGATCGTCCACTAATCACGTTATATATTTCCAATCCTTTTAAAAAAATGTCAACTACCTCAAAGTAGGTTAACGTCTTCATATATAAGGTTGTTTAAAGGGCTAACCAACCTTCCAACAAATCTCTAAATCTGAAAATACTTCATTAGATAATAAGTAGGGATCATACCTAGCCAATCGAAAAATCTAGAGTAATGTATCAGTTCAATCCATCTTTTTGAACTAATTTCTTAAACCTCTTATCAAGTTACTCACTTTTAACGGTCAAGAAGGAACAATTCATAAATAAACTACTGAATCTCCTCAAGTTGGTGGTGTTCTCATACTAGTATTCCAAATAGTATAATATCATGCCATGTACTTGGTCATGTTCATCGTCTGAACGTTGTCAAATCTACAGTACTCTTGTTGGAATGTGCTAGAGCTCATAAAGCTTTAAGTATTTCACCCAAGAATCTTTACCAAAAATCTCTAAGGATCTTTGAGTTGTTAGAACCTACGAATCTTGGAGGTTTCATCTTTAGAAACTCCTAAGCATATTTTTTTTGAAAGTCTGAATCTTTGTAGCTGATTGAAGATGTCTTGGGACCTATTTGCTGCCTGACTCCATTCATTATGTCCATTAATATCTCTAAGTCATTACAAGAACATACGTGTGTCAACAGGAATATTCTCATATTGCTATAGTGACAGAGTAGTGCTCTTTCCAGAAAAGACATATATTACATTTCACATATGTGCACAAAAATCTCTCAAAGTGTCATAACAACCTCTTTCTTGGACCTTTCAACTACTTAAGTAAGCTCCCCTTAATTGGAAGAGACAGACATTTACACGGTGAAACCTTTGGACTANTCTAGATGAAGCAGTTGAGTTACAGTAGCCAAGAGTAGTTGGTGGGGAAAATCGGAGTCTAGCTGAAAATCAATTAGGAGATGCAGTGAGAGTGCATGGTCCACCAGGCCCACAACAACATGACAACTATCGGGGCAACATCGACATAGCAGACTCCGATGGACCCATTGTCCTACCTCCTCTACCTCCAGGGCACACATTTGTGGTGACTAGTAGTTCGATGCAGATGCTTACAGCAAGAGGCTTATTTTCAGGATCGCCATCGGAGGATCCACATGCTCACTTGGCCAAGCTAAGGGTGCTTTGCAAAAGTTGTGTAGGTAGACCAAACTTGGATATGAATGTTATTGGATTACAAGTGTTCCCTCTGTCACTGACAGGTGATGCTGCAGTATGGTTCACTGAGCTTTCTTATAACTCACTTTTCACATGGGACCAACTAGCAGAGGTGTTTAAAGCAAAGTACTATCCAGTGTCTAAGAAGCTCAATCACAAAGATTGGGTCAACAATTTTGTGGCATTACCTGGAGAGTCTGTGAGTAGCTCGTGGGACAGATTCACTGCTTTCGTAAGAAGTGTCCCAAACCACCGTATTGACGATGAGTCATTGAAGGAATATTTCTATCGAGGACAGGATGATAACAATAAAGCAGCACTTGACACTATTGTTGGAGGCTCATACGGTGATTGTACATATGCACAGATTGCTGAAAAATTAGAGAGGATCTCTCGCAACAATAAAGCATGGAGCACTAGGAGGTCAGATACTGGGAGAAACACTTTTGTCGTTCATAATGCAACTGTTAACTCTGCAGATGATATTCGTGAGGAGATGGCTCAGATAAGGACAGAGTTGGGGTTGGTATTGAAGCATGTGAGTGGAGGAGCAGAAAAGGTAAATGCTGTAAACTACTTAACTAGACCTCCACCACCAGTTGAGAAGTGTTACTATGAAGAGGACACTTATGCGGTGAACGATCAGACGGGGGGTTTCCGACCAAATGCCCAAGGATCTAACCAAGAGAATTGGCGCCAAGGTCAAGGGAACCAAGGTCGGAACTATCGAAACTACAACCGCGAGGGTCACTATGTCCGAGATGGGAACTTCAATCGCGACAACAACTACAACAGGAACAGCTATGGCAAGAGAAACGATCGAGTTGGACCATATGTTCCCCCTCAAAATCAGGAATCTGGTGCTAGGGAAGTTGGAGGTAATATGACGCGTATTGAAGATTGCTGCAAAAGACGATGAGAAGGTTTGATGCGACTGATGAGAATGTGAAGGAGATGAGAAACGAATTATCTGGTATTGGTCAAAAGGTTGATGCCCATGCAGTGTCAATAAAGCATCTAGAGCAGCAGATGACGCAGTTGTCTACTATAGTGAACCCGCGTCAACCTGGCACTCTTCCTAGCAACGCTATCCAGAATCTAAAGAATGATGGTCATTGTATGGCAATTACTACTCGAGGAGGTAAGCAAACCATAGATCCACCTATGCCGTCTGTGGTGGATACCAAGATTAGAAAAGAAGATGATGTGGTGGAAGTTAGAGAGGAATCGGAGGTTGTGACAGAACAAAAAGTGGAAATACCTCAGAAAATGGTCCTCATACCTAGACCTCCACCACATTTTCCTCAAAGGTTAGTGAAGAAGACTGAAGATGGTAAATATCGCAGGTTTATCACTATTCTGAAGTAGCTTTCTATCAATGTCCCTTTGATAGAAGCCTTGGAGCAAATGCCTGGATATGCAAAATTCATGAAAGATATGGTGACAAAGAAAAGGTCTGTGAGTTTTGAAGATGATGATAGATTGCAGCATTGTAGTGCTATTGCTACAAGATCTCTGGTGCAGAAGAAGGAAGACCCTGGTGCTTTCACGATCCCATGTACTATAGGGTTATTACACTTTGCTAAGGCATTGTGTGATCTTGGTGCTAGCATCAACCTCATGCCTTTATCTATTTACAAGAAGTTGGGTCTGGGGGATCCAAATCCCACTGTAATGCGGTTACTGATGGCTGATCGGACTGTGAAGAGGCCCATAGGTGTGCTCCATGATGTGCTAGTGAAAGTAGAGTCTTTCATCTTTTCGGCGGATTTTGTGATTCTTGACTGTGAGGTTGATTTTGAGGTTCCCATCATCCTTGGGAGACCATTTCTTGCCACAGGGCGTGCATTGGTTGATATGGAAAAGGGACAGATGAAGTTCAGACTGAACAATGAAGAAGAAACTTTCAATATTTGTAGATCCATGAAGCAGAATGGTGAGCTACAAACAGTATCTGCTATAACTAACAGAGTGGAGAATGGGTCAGAAGTGCAAATTGAAAAGCGATTAGGTGTTGAGGCACTAGCAACAGTCATGATGAATTTTGGTAGTGATGGTATTGAAGAGTATGATGAGTTTGTAGCCGCACTTGATAAGGGTGAATATCGGTCCAAACCAAAGAAGTATGAGCTAGACATGAAGAATCGCGAGTCCCCACCCACAAGACCATATATTATGGAGGCACCGAAATTGGAGCTTAAAGCTCTACCACCGCACTTGAGGTATGTATATTTAGGTGAAGAGAATACTTTGTCGGTCATCATTGCAGTAGATTTGAATGCAAGGCAAGTAGAGTGTTTGGTGACTGTATTAAAGAGGTTCAAGCGAGCAATTGGGTGGACTATTGCAGATATTATTGGGATCCCCTCCGGTATTTTCTCTCACAAAATCCAACTCATGCCAGATCATAAGCCCAGTGTTGAGCACCACAGAAGATTAAATCCACCTATGTAAGAGGTAGTTAAAAAGGAGATCATCAAGTGGCTGGATGTAGGAGTCGTCTTTCCCATTGCAGATAGTAGTTGGGTATGTATGACTGTGGTTCCAAATGATAGAAATGAGCTTGTTCAAATGAGGCCCGTTACTGGATGGAGAGTGTGTATAGATTACCGAAAGTTGAATGCATGGACAGAAAAGGTTAACTTTCCTATGCCATTCATGGACCAAATGTTGGATAGACTTGCCGGAAAGGGTTGGTATTGTTTGCTAGATGGGTATTCGGGCTACAATCAAATTTCTGTAGCTCCANAGAGAAAGACCACTTTCCTATGCCATTTATGGACCAGATGTTAGATAGGCTTGCAAGCAAGAGTTGGTATTGTTTTCTTGATGGGTATTCGGGCTACAATCAAATTTCTATAGCTCTAGAAGACCAAGAGAAGACCACCTTCACTTGCCCATATAGGACTTTTGCTTTCAAACGAATGTCATTCGGATTGTGCAATGCTCCAGCGACCTTCCAGAGATGTATGATATTGATATTTTCTGATATGGTGGAGGACACTATTGAGGTGTTCATGGATGATTTTTCAGTTGTAGCTGATTCGTTTGATCATTGTCTAGAACATCTGGCCGAGGTGCTCAAAAGATGTGAAGACTGCAACTTGGTGCTGAATTGGGAGAAATGTCATTTCATGGTAAAAGAAGGTATAGTGTTGGGTCATCGAATTTCAGAGAAAGGTATTGCGGTTGATAGAGCTAAAGTTGAGGTAATAGAAAAGCTTCCACCACCCATCTCTGTAAAAGGTGTTAGAAGTTTTCTTGGGCATGCAGGTTTTTATAGGAGATTCATCAAAGATTTCTCAAAAATTGCACATCCCTTGTGCAAACTGCTCGAGAAAGAGAGTAACTTCTATTTTGATGATGCTTATCTTAGGGCATTTGGAGAGTTGAAGGAAAAGTTGGTTACAGCACCTATCATTATTTCACCGGATTTAGGACAACCGTTTGAGATAATGTGCGATGCGAGTGGAGTGGCGCTAGGTGTAGTATTGGGTCAAAGGCGTGAGAAAATTCTTCACCCTATTTACTATGCTAGCAAAGCTCTAAATGTGGCCCAGAAGAATTATACTGTGATCGAACAAGAACTTCTTGCAGTGGTTTTTGCATTCGAAAAATTTCGTTCCTACTTGCTTGGTACTAAGGTCATCGTGCATACTGACCATTCTGCATTGATATATTTGATGGCGAAAAAGGATGCAAAACCACGATTGATTAGATGGGTATTGTTGCTGCAAGAGTTTGATTTTGTGGTAAAAGATAGAAAGGGAACCGAAAATCAAGTTGCCGACCACTTGTCCAGATTAGAGGAAGAGGCCATGCTAAAGCTTGGAGATAGGGCTGAAATTAATGACGTTTTTCCAGATGAACAGGTATTGGCTGCTTCTAATGATTTGATTCCTTGGTTCGCAGACTTTGCTAATTATTTGGCAAGCGACATTGTGCCACCCGATTTGTCTTTTCACCAAAGGAAAAAGTTTATGCATGATGTGAAGAAATTCTTTTGGGATGAGCCTTATTTGTATTGTAGTTGTCCTGATGGGATTATTCGTCGCTGTGTGCCTGAGGTTGAAATGTTGAGTGTACTTGAAGCATGCCATTCATCGCCCGTTGGTGGGCATCATAGTGGTATTCAGACTGCACATAAGATTTTGCAGTGTGGATACTATTGGCCTACCATCCACCAAGATGCTTATGATTTTGCCAAGTCTTGTGATCGTTGCCAAAGAGATGGAGGGATTTCAAAGAGGCAAGAGCTCCCTATGAATCCTATACTGGTAATCGAACTGTTTGATGTATGGGGCATTGATTTTATGGGTCCATTTGTGAGTTCATATGGGATGAAGTATATTCTTGTTGCGGTTGATTATGTATCGAAGTGGGTGGAAGCAGTAGCGCTCTCCAACAACGAAGGTAAAAGTGTCACCGCATTCTTGAAAAAGAATCTCTTCTCCAGATTTGGTACACCGAGGGCTATTATTAGTGATGGAGGCTCTCACTTTTGTAATAAGTTGTTCAAGACGCTACTTGAGAAATATGGTGTCCATCACAATGTAGCCACTCCTTATCATCCACAGACTAGCGGTCAAGTTGAAGTGTCCAACAGAGAAATAAAGCAGATATTGGCGAAGACTGTGAACGCCAATCGAACGGATTGGTCAAGGAAGCTTGATGATGCTCTATGGGCATATCGCACTGCATACAAGACCCCCATAGGTATGTCGCCTTACCAACTTGTATATGGGAAGTCTTGTCATTTACCAGTAGAGCTAGAGCACAAGGCTATGTGGGCAATGAAGAAGTTAAATTTGGATTGGGGCACTGCATCTAATCAAAGGATGAATGACTTGAATGTGCTTGATGAGTTTCGCCTAAAAGCTTATGAAAGTTCAGCCTTATACAAAGAGAAGATGAAGAGGTATCATGATCAAAGAATCGAAAAGCGAGAATTTGTGGTTGGTGATCGTGTGCTGCTATTCAACTCTAGGTTGCGCCTATTTCCAGGCAAACTCAAGTCCAAGTGGACCGGGCCATTTTTGCTCACAAAAGTGCTCTCGCATGGAGCAGTTGAGCTTGAAAATAAGGATGGAACAAGGTTTGTGGTGAACGGGCAAAGGATCAAGATCTATCTGGGAAACGCTGAAACTGTGCAAGAAGTGATTGAGGCCTGCAATCTTGATGAAGTCTGAGCAATCAAGATACCTGCGTCGTGCCACGACATTAAATCAAGCGTTGCTTGGGAGGCAACCCAAGATGTACAATCTAGCCAACGATAGGGTTCTGTTTTCCATTACGTAGTTTAGCTTTCTTTGATTACTTACGTCTTTGTATCAATGTAGGTAGGGGTTTCAGTATTTTAGTTTTTAGTGTTGGCTAAAAGTAATATAGGGTCCGTGTCTAAAAAGTGTCCAGAAAATGTAAAAAAATAGCCTATTGGTTGCTACATGTGCAGGTACACCCCGCAAGAAATCTGAAGAAAATGGTCTGGTGCAGAGGTCTACGGACCCCATCGACGGTCCGTCGATTGATCCACGGACCGTCAATGGTGTCCGTAGATCCCAGGTAAGTCCCTAAATTTGTTCTAGTATAATTATGATCTACGGACCGTAGATTGACTCACGGACTGTAGACGGGGTCTCGTGAGTCCAAACCCTAAAGTTGACTGACCCGACCCGGACCCCCATTACTTAAAAACCCTAATGTTTCAAATCATTTGCCTTCCCTCCATTAATCCCAAAACCGTTTCACCCACTCTTTAAACTCCCCAAATCACTCCATAACTACCACATAATATCCTCCCTTCCATAAATTCTCAAAATCCATTCCATACCAAATTCAACCCATTCCATAATCTAACAAAAAGGGTCCGGTGTTTTGTCAGTAACGAAAAGGTGACTCCTTGGTCTTGCTAAGCATAGTATCATCACGCAATCACACCACTCCTTGTTGCTTGTAAGATAATAGACTTTCTCTTCACTTTGAATTTCGATTCATAGATTGAATATAGAGGGTCGGGAGTTGGGTCTTGACCTTGGGTAATTGTTAAATGAAATTGCATGATAAACTTGAATATTACAATGCCTTTGGAATGATAGATAGTGATTGTATAGCATTAGTGAGTTTATGTGATCATAAATACTACATACTAGTTTCGACTTAGGGTTCCACATCTAGTCTAAATTGTAGGGTATAATAATTGGTCGGAATCCTAGGAATGACAAACTAGCATATTTTAAGTTTGTAAATGCATGATGAGGTTGTGTTAATGTTGAAAACAAAAGCCAAAAATGTATGATACCTGGCACTGATGGATTCCACGATACCCCGTCTACGGACTGTAGATCCATCTACGGACCGTAAATAGAGTTCGTCATTGGATGCACCTGCAAATTTTCACCAAGTGTAAAACCACGAAGGTGGACTACAGTCCGTAGATCCATCTACGGACCGTTCTGCACTTCCGTGGTTTCCATCTGCGACCTATATTTCAGGGCCCTGATCCACGAAAGAGATCCACAGACCATAGATCAGTCTACGAACCGTAGGTCTCCTCCGTGGATGACCACTGTAGCATCTGTCAAATTTTTTTGTGAACTTAGTTTAGGGTCGTTACCAATTCTAAAAAGTTTCTTTTGCTGCATATGGTTAGTTTTGGCACTAATATTGTTCCCACAGGTACGATGGCACCCAAGAAGATGGTCACCTACTCAAAACGGGGCAAGTCCAAATCGGTTGCCCCTAGTTTTCGATTGATTGATGAGGACACCAAGAACGACTCTGACCCAGCATATGTGCCTCTCAACCCCAGGGCCTCTCGCGCTGCACCCAGAAGCACCCCCCGGAAGGTGATCCCCGATGTAGTCACTGTCTCCCAGTCTGATGAGGAGCACACACTGATCGGGTCACCAACTGGGGCTGCTTCCAGTTCAGAGGGATCTATGTCCAGATCCGAGTCTACCCATGCCTCAGGCTCCCAGTCTGCCCACTCTTTACAATCAGAGTCTATCCATGCTACAGGGTCCAACGCCAAATCATCCACAGGGTCTGGAGAGAATGACCAAGCAGCCTCGTCTGATGAGGCTACTAGTTAAAGTCCATGCCTGCACCAAGGAATGATGAACCCGCTCCTGTAGCAGGGGATCTGAATAGGTGGTGTGTAGAGGGTCAATGGCAAATCTATCGGGATGCAAAGATGGTCAATGACAAACAAAAGATAGCCAGATTAATTCAAGAGAAGCGCAGAGTACTCACGGGGAGCTTGCATATTGTGCCAGATATTCATCGGCTGTTCAAACTTCACAAGTGTGACTGGATGGCTCGAGACCCAGGGACGTATAGCGAGGAGATTGTCCGGGAGTTCTATGCTTCCTATGTTGCCACTCTCCGCGGGTCCATTTCCAAGCGGTCAAAGACACTAGCTCAGGCTCCGCTCACTTCCACCTTGGTTCGAGGGTGTCCGGTGGACATATCATCCGCCACCATTAGTCGTTTCCTCTATGGTCCTACCACGGGCCACTCTTGGTCTCCCAACACTTCAGAGTTTGACTACCGTTGGGACATCGTGCGGAGTGGCGCTTTCCAGAGGAATGCTAAGCAGCGAGAGGCTGTGATACTATGGTTGGCCAGGTACATTGCTGCAGATGGCGAGCAAGCGGAATGAGTCGCTGCTCCACGGTTGGGCATCCAGAAGGCCACGTTAAATTTTGTGGCCAAGTTCTTCTGGCTGCTGGTGCGTAATAGAGTATCTCCTACAAAAGCTGACAATCAAGTCACTTGGGACAGAGCGGTGATGGTTGCAGCATTGGTAGCAAGAGTAGAGATCGACTTTGCCCGCATGCTGCAGGCAGAGATTCACGAGAGAGCTTTCAGGACCTCCACTACTTACCCCTTCCCATGTCTGATCTTTCACTTGTGCAGGGACTCTGGAGTGCCGATCTGGCATTGTGACAGGCTAGTCCACCCTACAGGGGTATTGAACATCGGCCTTATTCGGGATGACGCAAATGTGGCAGCACCTCGCAAAGAGCCTCAGGTTGAGGTACCTCATTTGGGTGCCAATCTTGCAGACACAGTGGGGCAGGCACAGAGTGATGACCTAAGCATCCCCGAACACACCGACACTGTTCAGGGCACCTCATCTCAGGCAGCTAGTATGGCTCCTAGCTCTTCCCGGTCCATACGGCAGTTAGGAGCTACTGTGGTCCCTTTGGCCAGAGTCCAGAAATTAGAAGCTCGGATGGCCACCCTGCTGCATCATATCCAGCCATGGATGCAAAAGTCCATCACCGAATCAGAGGCCAGAATGGAGCGCAGGATGGAGGGAATGATGGACCGTAAGGTCCTGACTGTTAATAAGCGACTTGACGTCTTTAAGTTGCGAGTCCTCGAACGATCAGCGCCGTCCACAGACTTATCTGCTCTGCAGGCTGACATAGCCATGCTCCGGACCGACGTTGACGCCATTCTTGCTGCACCTTCTATTGAGACTCAGGCTGCCCCTACTGCGCCGGCTGATGATACAGTGCTAGATGCTTTATTCAGTGGCATCGCCGAGGAGGGGCCTGCACCGACACATGCCAAGGGTAAGAGGCACCGCTCTCATCGCACGGAGGAAGAGAAAGCTCAAAAAAGACAGCGTCGGCAAGAGAAGGAGGCTAGGAGGGCGTCGATTGCAGACGAAGAGTTGCGCCAGCAGAGGGTGCGTGAGAGAGCTGCACAGGCATCGAGCTCTGCCCCAGTTGCAGAGGTTCAGCCTATTTTGAGGGGCGTCGCGAGCACCACTGATGGTGGGGAGCATTTGATAGAGAGAACTACTGAGGGTGTTAGGTTTGCTGAGGTGGGCACTACTGAGGGTGTCCCCACTGATGTTCCAGAGGGCTCCGGGAAACCGGACCCCCCTGCTTGTTGATGATTCGCAGGCACTTTGCGCCACAGGTTTGCTTCACCCAAATCCATTTTCTTTTACTGTTTATGTATGCATTGTGGACAATTGCATCTACTTTTGTTGGGGGTGGGNNTGATGTTCCAGAGGGCTCCGGGAAACCGGACCCCCCTGCTTGTTGATGATTCGCAGGCACTTTGCGCCACAGGTTTGCTTCACCCAAATCCATTTTCTTTTACTGTTTATGTATGCATTGTGGACAATTGCATCTACTTTTGTTGGGGGTGGGGTAAATGGATTATGAGTGATAGGGTGAAGTCTGAGTAACCAAACTCATGAATCCTCTCTTGGGGTTTTCTTGCCTGTGTTCTTTTCCCCCAAGAGACTGTTTACTTTTTGTTGAACCGGCATGTCTTAGGATTGTATGTGTAGAAGCATGATACAGAATGAAGCATGATGACTTATAAAAATGATACCTGTCAGATTCTGGGTTGTATGTTAGAAGTAGGCTACAATTAGTTGATTGTGTTGGCTCTGAGTATGACATAGTAACAATCGACCATATGACATGACTAGACCTGAAACTTGAACTGGGTAAACTGATAATCTGATAATGAAACTATGTGCCAAGAGTGAGTGAGAATCATTGACTGTTCTAACGGTTTTTGTGCAAAACTAGAACTTGCCCGGTTAGTCCTGCTAAGACAATTCAATCTAGAGAATAGGAAGTGATCATAGGCCATTGTTCTGAAAATCCACAAATTGCCTAGAAATTTTAAACCAAATGAAATAACTGTCCCCTTTGATCCAACTTTGAGCCTAAAAATAAATCATTTCTTTCTAAAACCCCGAACTCACTTTCCCATAATCTACTATGTTGGCCCCGGTCCCTCCTTGGACATGTGCACTTTGACTTAGGCCAAAAGCCTAAGTTGAGGGTGGCTAATGTAAAAAGTAACTTCAATCTTAGCCCTGACCTGATATCGGGTATTGTGCACCTCAACTAACGGAAAATCCATAAGTTGAGGGTGGCTATGAAAGAGGAAACTAAAAGAAAAATGGGTATGAAAAGAGTGAAAAAAAATGGAGGGGGGAAACGTGAGGAAAGGATGTGACTTGGGAAAAAGCGAAAGGAACAATAAGGTAAAAGGAAAATGAGCTACAAAGTCTAAAGTCACATCCGTGGTTGAAGAAAATCAAGGGAAGAAGGTAATGCAATAAAATGACAAAAATAGGGCAAAAAGAGGTTAAAAGCCTAGTGTAATGACAAGGAGGGCAGAAAGTCACTAAGCAGTACCCAAATGTACCACACCTGACCCTGAGCCTACGTTACAAGCCAATAAAGTCCTATAGTGATCCTAGAGTCTAGTTTGGAGAGTCTAAGCAGTGAAAATAAGGGCAAGCTTATGGCAGTAACCACTAACCGTATTTGAAATTACTTCTGAGCGTGAGTGTTGAATAAATCCTTGCACCATGAATGAAATTAAATTTGTTGCGAAAAGAGGATTTCGTTTCAAGTAAGGGCACTAGTTACATCGTTGGAAAATTGGTACCTGGGTGACAGTGAGAAGGTGTGTTGTGTGTCAGTTGGTTGGTCTGTGTCATAATGTGATCCACATGAGTTGGCTTGTCGATTCTAAGAGAACGAATGTGCACCCGAACAATGAGGAGGTAGAGAGCCATGTGATTGCTTGAGTTTAGAAATGCTTGCTTCTATACAAGTGTCGTTTAGAGTTGTAGTGCGTTGCTTGAGGACAAACAACGAATTTAAGTTGAGGGTGTTGATATACCGTGAGTTTACGGTATTTCTAATACATTTCACTTACAAGTTGTGTGTGTCTAGGGCCTTTTTATATTGGTTTTTATGTGGTTTATCATGTTTTGCAGGAAAGGTGTTCAGGCGCAGAAGTTTAGAGACAGCTGAAGGAAATGCAGAAAAAAGCATCCACGGAGGTGATCTACCGACCGTAGGTCCATTCACGGTCTGTAGGTTATGACCGTAGATCAGCAGGCATGGTATTGAGGACAAATCAGGGAAGTCTGACCAAGTGTGGAACCACGGTGCTCATTGACGGTCCGTAGATTGATCTACGGACCGTGTTATTGATCCGTAGAGTGAGACTGCAAGGGTTCCACTACCTGATTTTTGAAAATTCTAAGTATGGAGCAACGGAGGGGATTGACGGACCGTAGGTCGATCTACGGTCCGTACTGCTAGTCCATCGTTTGCTTCAGGGAAGCCGATTTTTGGATGCTTAAATATTTTCTAAGTCCCGAGTGACGGAAGGGACTTACAGACCGTAGATCCATCGACAGTCCGTAAGTCGGTCTCGTGGATCGAAGACGCGTACCTGAACAAAACTTTCCTTAATTTGTTTCCTTTTTTATTTAGGATTTGTTTTCTATAAATAGGACATGTAAACCTCGTTTTTGGGGGTTAGACATTATTATTCTATTTTTGCTTTGTAACTTTGGAGATTAATTTGCAACTCTAGCAATTATTGATTTCCCAAGTTCGTTTTGAAGATTTTGGCTTTGCAATTCAAGTAAAATTTCTGGGTTTATTATTCTCTCTATGTAAGTTCATGATTTCTTCATCTACAATTATGAATTGTGTTCTTGCCAATATGAGTAACTAAATCCACAACTAGGGTTGTGGGAACCATGGTCGATTAACAAAGTATGAATAGTAAATAAGCAATTCTTGACTAGTATTTTGCATGCATTGATAATTCTTTCATTTAGAAGTCTTTTTAACGGTGGACAACGTTAGAACTCGCCTTGTTACTACTTGCCGGAACAAGGAGGTAATTAACAAGAAAAGAATTATCAACATAGATTTAGTGTGATACTATCTAATAGGCTAGTGTCGATTGGTGCGAAGTAATAACTAAGCCAAACATCGATTATGATGTCTAATATGAGGTAAAGGTAAGGGTTAGTAAATTATACACACGTAGCCGGACCAAGGTGCGGGGTGAAATTCTCTAGATGCCGGACCAAGGATTTAGAGATACCTAACTTATCACTTTGCATGTAATACACTAGAAATGGATTGCTATTACTAGGATTATGGCGTTATGAGATTGTGGGGAACACATATACCCTAGTTATTTCTCTTATCTTGATAACAACCAAAGCTGAGTTTGATTATTGATTACTTATTAAGTTCTTACTCTTTGTTTCTCACAAACACAACCCCCCTTTTATTACCTGTTTCTAGAAATAATTTGACTAATTGAATAGAATTGTTAGTTAAAGTAAAGTCTAAACCATTTTCCTCGTGGGATCGATTCCAACCTACAAGTTGGGTTCTTTACTTGATAACGATCGCTTATGCTTCTATAAGGAAGTGTAATTTGAGTGTATCACATATCGTTATATAGTTCAACTATTAGTAGTCAATAATATTCCCAAGTATTGGGCCCTTTTTTTACGAGGTATTTGTGTACAATTGAGTCCTATAAAGCACTTTTCAGTAGGTCCGCCAATTATTTCTTAGTTCACTTTAATACATTGATATCAAATGATATGGAGGTATCAAAATGGGCAAGGGGTCAGGTGCCAAATCATTAACAAAAAGTTGATTCTTGTATGGGAGGTAATAGAAGCAAATCCATAGAAAAATTTAATTCTCTCTCTAATGGCACGTTTCCAACTAGGTGTATGGTCTATTCCATGCCTTACCACATACCATTTATTTTACCATAGATAGGAAGCTTATGAATTTTTCTTCAGTGGCCACTAAGTCAGAACAATAAAAGATAAAACATTTCCTATTATTGTAACTCCCATTCTCTTCTTCTTTCCTCTTTTGAAAACAACATATTCATTGATTCCCAACTAAACTATCTTCTCATGACATATGAGAGTATTCTTAGAGGAAAATAACTCATTCACAAACAATGACATATTAATTAAACCATATAAATATGATCTGATTAGTTATGCTATCCTTTCTCTCAATTCTATCTTGTCAAGCGTTGTATACATGTCGAACAAAAGAAAAATATCCCACAGGATTAGAAACCAATAAAAGTATTGCCCAATGTCTTGAGCATTCACAATTTCCAACTCTTTACTACAATTCCCATAGAAGGATTTCTTAGTTTTGGCCTTTTGAATGAATATTTGATCGTCCACTAATCACGTTATATATTTCCAATCCTTTTTAAAAAATGTCAACTACCTCAAAGTAGGTTAACGTCTTCATATATAAGGTTGTTTAAAGGGCTAACCAACCTTCCAACAAATCTCTAAATCTGAAAATACTTCATTAGATAATAAGTAGGGATCATACCTAGCCAATCGAAAAATCTAGAATAATGTATCAGTTCAATCCATCTTTTTGAACTAATTTCTTAAACCTCTTATAAAGTTACTCACTTTTAACGGTCAAGAAGGAACAATTCATAAATAAACTACTGAATCTCCTCAAGTTGGTGGTGTTCTCATACTAGTATTCCGAATAGTATAATATCATGCCATGTACTTGGTCATGTTCATCGTCTGAACGTTGTCAAATCTACAGTACTCTTGTTGGAATGTGCTAGAGCTAATAAAGCTTTAAGTACTTCACCCAAGAATCTTTACCAAAAATCTCTAAGGATCTTTGAGTTGTTAGAACCTACGAATCTTGGAGGTTTCATCTTTAGAAACTCCTAAGCATATTTTTTTTTTAAAGTCTGAATCTTTGTAGCTGATTGAAGATGTCTTGGGACCTATTTGCTGCCTGACTCCATTCATTATGTCCATTAATATCTCTAAGTCATTACAGGAACATATGTGTGTTAACAGGAATATTCTCATATTGCTATAGTGACAGAGTAGTGCTCTTTCCAAAAAAGACATATATTACATTTCACATATGTGCACAAAAATCTCTCAAAGTGGCATAACAACCTCTTTCTTGGACCTTTCAACTACTTAAGTAAGCTCCCCTTAATTGGAAGAGACAGACATTTACACGGTGAAACCTTTGGACTATTCTTGTAATCGGGTAATTAAGTTCAAGACATGCGATGGAAAGATAAACAATGTTACATTCATCTAGTTGACCCTATAAGTCACATACATGAGGAATGAGAAATAAAGACAGACACATCCTATCACGTCCTCGCAAAATCACGATTATAGAAATGGCCAACAACATAACCATAATTAAGATTCTACTACTAACGTGTGATCCATAAATCACAGGAATAACTTAGGCTCTGATACCAACTTTGTCACGATCCGAATTAGGTCTGTGACTGGCGCTAAGGGGAAAGAATCCCAAAGCAAGCCTTAACATAAATCTATAGAAAATCGAGCAAAGCTTCCTTTGTTTTTAGGCCTATCCTAAATTTTTCATGTCTCAAAAATTCACAACAAAACCAATAGCAACTATCAGCCACAACATAATATCCTTCAATGATCTAATTGTCACGCAATATACCTAATTCATCTCCAAATTATAAAAAAGAAGTTCCAAACTAGTCACTTGACTACAATACAAAGGACGAATCATGACTCAAATCAAAGGAATGACAAATGGAGCGACTCTAAAAAATTTTAAAGAAACTAAATGAACCGTAGCAAATCACTAGTTCTCTTGCCACGCGAAGCAATGCGGGGCTCACCAGATACTACCAAATCACGCTCTCTAGTTAATGAAATCCTCTTCAATACAACATGAGTTATAACAATTAGCGAGGAGTGAGATGCTAGCTCAGTGAGTAATAACACTTAACCACAACCATTTGAATGAGGGACAAGTCAAAAAACATGCTAGTATAATAATCAAAATGATATAATAATGCCCTTTCAGAAACAATAACAATATTCAAACTTATTTGCCTCATAGATGCAAAATCAAGGTAAATACTTAATAGTAAACTCAGAAAAATATTTCCATATCAAATTTTATAGCTGGGAGATTTCCAAGGATGAATCATGTAATCAGTGTGGCCTTCTCTTTAAGAAGTAACAGTAATAGTGAACTCCTCATAAAGGAGTTAAATATTCTTACCAGTAGATCCCTACTCAAGGGATATCGGGAACAGTATGCTAGTTCTACCTTCCCACTAGCAAGGGATTTATCGGTAATCTGTAACTACAAGGTGCACCAAGTCTAACGATCCCACCGTTAGCTACGGGATTCATCAAGGTCTATTCTCATTTATACTTTTCTTGTAATCTGTACAAGCATTTCAAAATCAAACCGAACATTTAAATCTTATCAAATCATACCATTTCAAAGTTTAACAATCACATGTCAAAATACCATTTCTCAAATAAGTGAAAAGTTCTTCCAATAACGGTAATCATATCTTATAAAAATGAAATCATCTCAAATAATCTTTTCAGTATCATATCAAGTAAAAGACTTGTCTCACATGCAAGTTCAAAACATTCAATAACACATTTACTTTATAAACCGTGTAAAAATCATGAAATTTATGAAATACAAATTGTGGTAAGATTACTACTGTAACATCTTGCAATTTGAAATAACTAGGAAGAAGCTAATAATAGAAAATAGTAATTTTTGGAAAGAATGAAAATATGAAAATTTTGTCAAGTTAAAATAAGTTGAGTTTTGGCCAACTTCAAACGACCATAACTTCTAGATAAGGATGAGTTAGAGGTACTTCAAGATATGGTAGGAAATATCTTGGAATTATCTTTCCAACACCGCTGAGATTGCGTGATTCCGAGTTTGTATGAGTGAGTTATGTTCTTTGGAAGTTGGGCTGTTGGAATAAGGAAAGTCCAATCCGGATTTTTAAAGGGTAGTTTGGTCTTTTCCTTGCCCAATTATTTTATTTATTTTTTGGTAATTAAGCTAAGGTATAATTAGAATTAGATCAGTTTACACTTTTACCGAAATACGCTGGGGCTTGGAGAAAAGAGAAAAGAAAAGGAGAATGGAGAAGAGAAGCAAGATTCGTCAAGATCGTCGAGTTTAGTTTGTGGATTTCGTCGGGGGTGATCCCTACAAGGTATGTGAGATCACATAGTGTTGGGTTCGATCACCCATGTGCCCAACTTGATTCAATTTCAGCAAAGTATAGTGATTTGAAAGTAAATCCCTTGAATTCTTGATGAAGTTCGTTTAGATCCTTGTGGGTTGTGTTGTTGGAGTTTTCTTGAGATTGATTCACGTTTATAGTTGTGTTTTCGAGTAGAATCTGATGTTATTTGAGGGTATAAATGATTCTAAGTGTTTGGGGAGAAACCAATGGAGTTTAGAAGGTTTAGAGCTGGAAAACGAAGAAGGATTTTCATCGGGCGAATCTGGGAAGTGCCTCCGCGTTGCGGATCAGCTCCCCAGATTTGGGAAAATTTGTTTCGCAGAGAGGAGAGGTCACGGACCGTTCTGCCTCAAAATTCATTTTCGAACCAAAAATTTAAATACTTCTCCGCGTCGTGGACCCACTCTCAAATAGTGATTTCTTGATCTTTTCTCATGTTTAGCTATCTAAAATCATTCCTAAACATCATGAGATCTTTCCTATCACAAATCACAATCCTTAAATCCATAATTAAATTCAAGGAAAGTTAAGAGTCAAGTTAGAGGTTAAGAAGCAAGTCAACAGAAATCCTTTAAAGTTTTGAAAAAGTCTTTTCCAAATGTTTTAACTTTGTTTTAAGACTTAAAGTTCAAGTTGAGTAAAGATTAAAGAGTAAAATTTGAAGTTCATTTCTTCAAAAGTATATGGGGACTATGTATTCCCAAAGGGTTTAAAATGTTTTCACATTTAAACAAGAAAGGAAACCTCGATTTCCAAAGTGCCATTGGGCTAGTTTTCAGAAAAGAGTAATCATTTTCTAAATGAAGCAAGAGAGAAAACTTTGATTTCCAAGATAACATTTGACCTAAGTTTTTTAGCACTAATCTCAAATCACAGAAAGAAGTATGTTTTAAACATAAGAGCATATATCATTTTTGGGAGTAGTATTGAGCACCGATATGGGGGAGAGTTAAAACAACTCATAGTCCCCATAAACCATATAGCCATCATGTGTAGAAAAGGGTCATATTTTTTAGATAATTACTTTAGTGATTTTGAGCATAGACTAGTGGATCCACTTAGTAGTTCAGGTTCTATACTCCTGGCAAGGTATAGGACGGCCTTGGCAACGTGAGGAAAAATGTTGTATCATCACAATAGCTCTTAAGTGATGGTTATCGGTTAGAGAAACTCCCACAAAAGTAATTGTTTTCTTATATACACAGGTTATTGTATTTTTACATACATTTCATAGTTATATGTATCTTTTCATACATACAGAGTTGACATCATGTTTTAAACAGTTTTTCTTTATATTGCACTTGTTTTAAACTTCTTTATATTGAAATGTGTTCAGTTATGTTGAGTTGAGTTAAGTCAGGTAAGTTCTTCAGATTCTTTTTAAGCCTATGTTGTATTTAGCATTCCAACTTGAATACTCGTACATTCAATGTATTGATGCCAGTTGGCATGCATCTTATAATAATGCAGACACAGGTAACTAGGATCGGCATCCAGCGCATCGTTGATCCAGTGAGCACTCCAGAGTCAATTGGTGGGCCTCCTTGCATTCCAGAGGACTCTTTTTATTGCTTTCAGTTACTTTGTTAGTTCATTAGGATGTCGCGGGGTTTCTCCCGACATCCATATCAGTTGTTTTAGAGTCTTCATAGACAGTCAGATATTAGTTCTTTAGTCTTTTCATATGTTAAAACTTGAGTTGTCATTTTGGTCAAGTTAAATGTTTGACTTTTAAGCATTCTCAGTATTTTATTATTCAAGTGAGTATAGTGCTTTTGATCATTATAAATATGCATAGAGTCTTCCGCTGAGTTAAATAAGCTAGGCCAAGGGTTCTCTTGGGGCCAGCATTGGTTCTCGAGTGCCAACCACGTCCAGGGTGTAGGCTCAGGGCGTGACAAACTTGGTATCAGATCCAGGTTCAAGAGTCCTAAGGAGTCTATGAAGCCGTGTCTGTAAAGTCTTAGTTATCGGTGTGAAGCGCACCACATCTATAATTAGGAGGCTGCAACACTTAGGAATTCACACTCATTTTGTGCGTTAGAGTTTGATCTCTAAAAAGTTTCCTTATAATTCCTGCTTGCGCGTGTTTTGAGATAATCATGCCTCCACGAAGAGCTGTCAGAGGTCGCCCTGCTAGACGTAACGTTGAGGAACAAGAGTTACCAAATGCACCTGAAGTGAAACCTCAAAGAGAAGTTACCAATGCTGAGTTTTGTGAGGCTATCCGAATGTTGAGCCAGGTTGTGACCAACCAAGTTGGGCAACAAAGAGGAGCTAGACAGGAAGTGGCCGATACTTCTAGGATCCAAGAGTTCTTGAGGATGAATCCTCCAAGTTTCACGGGTTCGAGCACTACTGAGGATCCGGAGAATTTTATTGAGGAACTGAAGAAGGTATTTGAGGTCATGCATGTTGCCGACACCGAGCGAGTTGAACTAGCTGCATATCAACTGAAGAATATTGCTAGGACTTTGTTTGATCAGTGGAAAGAGGGTAGAGCTGAGGATGCACCACCTGCGAGTTGGGCTTGTTTTGATGAGGTTTTCTTGGGGAGTTTCTTTTCTCAAGAACTGAAAGAGGCTAAGGTACGAGAGTTCCTCACACTTAAGCAAGATTCGTTGAGTGTTCATGAGTATAGGTTGAAGCTCACCCAACTATCCCGTTATGCTCCGGAGATGGTTGCGGACATGAGGCGTAGAATGAGCTTGTTTGTTGTTGGGTTGTCTCGTATGTCGAGTAAGGAAGGTAGGACTGCAATGCTGATAGGTGACATGGATATCTCTAAGTTAATGGTATATGTGCAGTAGGTTGAGGAAGAGAAGCTGAGGGATAGAGAGGAGTTTAAGAACAAGAGGGTGATGCTTATCATGACCAACGACACTAACCTACTGTATGAACAATCGTCGATAGTATAGTAACCCAACTAAAGGTTGGGGTTGTGTCCTAAGGGAGTGGTTTTGAGACACAACTCCTCCTGCAAAAGTAATCAAGTAACCTGAAGTAGACTTACGAGTATCAACATCACCGGCCATGTCTGAATCAGTATAACCGCAAAGAATAGGATTCCCTGTACCAAATCACAAACTCAGACTAGAAGTGCCACAAAGATATCTCATAATCCACTTTACAGCATTCCAATGCTCTCTCCCTAGATTAGAAAGAAAACGGCTAACAATACCAACAGCATGAGAAATATTTGGTCGTGTACACACCATTGCATACATCAAACTACCAACAACTGAAGCATAAGGAACTTTATTCATATATTCCTTCTCACCATCACTGGAAGGACAATGTTTAGTACTCAATTTGAAGTGCATAGCTAAAGGTGTACTGACAACCTTAGCTTTGTCTATGTTAAATCTACGAAGTACTTTCTGAATGTACTTCTCTTGTGATAACCACAACTTCTTGGCATCTCTATCACGGACAATCTGCATGCCAAGAATCTGCCTTGCTGATCCCAAGTCTTTCATAGCAAAAGACTTATTCAACTCTTGCTTCAACTTTTTAATCCTGCAAATATTATGACCAACAACAAGCATGTCATCAACATAAAGCAAAACGATAATGAAGTCATCATCAGAGAATTTTTGCACAAAAACACAATGGTCTGAAGAAGTCTTCTTAAACCCCTGCTGACTCATAAAAGAACCAAACTTCTTGTACCATTGCCTGGGAGCTTGTTTTAAACCATACAAGCTCTTCTTCAAGTTGCAAACATAATTCTCTTTTCCCTTGACTTCAAAGCCTTTCGGCTGCTCCATATAAATTTCTTCATCCAAGTCACCATGGAGAAAAGCAGTTTTAACATCCATATGTTCAACCTCCAAGTCCAGACTTGCAGCCAAGCCTAGAACCACACGGATGGATGACATCTTCACAACTAGAGAGAATATCTCATCAAAATCAATTCCCTTTTTCTGGTTAAAGCCCTTCACAACTAATCTAGCTTTGTACCGTGGAACCGGGTTACCATCTTCATGTTTCACCCTAAAAATTCACGTGTTCTTCAAAGTTTTTCGATCTTTAGGCAACATAACCAAATCAAAGGTATTATTATCATGTAGAGACTTAATTTCATCCTTCATAGCATCAAACCACATTTCTTTTTCTTCACTTTCCATGGCCTCATCAAGACTCTCTGGTTCTCCCCCGTCAGTCAAGAGTACATACTCATTGGGAGAATAATGAGATGAAGGTATTTTCTCTCTAGTAGATCTTCTGAGAGAACTCTCGGGAGCATCAATAATAGTTGGTTCCTCACCAACTACATCGTCTTGCAATAGAGCATCAACGGCATACTGGTCATTCTGAATGTGACCACCATCTTCAATATCAACTTGATTTTCATCATCTTGAAGATTTTCACCTGGTTGAATAGTCAAAGGAACTGGATCAACATCAACTAGGCTCTCACGGCTTTGAGAATCAACTTTGTCAAGATCTTCAATTGTTTGGTCTTTAAAAAACACAACATCACGGCTTCTAACAAGTTTCTTCTCTACTGGATCAAAGAAACGATAGCCGAATTCATCTTGACCATAACCAACAAAGATACATTGTCTAGTTTTAACATCCAACTTTGACCTCTCATCCTTAGGAACATGCACAAAGGCTTTACACCCAAAAACTTTAAGATTGNTAATAATGCCCTTTCAGAAACAATAACAATATTCAAACTTGTTTGCCTCATAGATGCAAAATCAAGGAAAATACTTAATAGTAAACTCAGAAAAACATTTCCTTATCAAATTTTATAGCTGGGAGGTTTCCAAGGATGAATCATGTAATCAGTGTGGCCTTCTCTTTAAGAAGTAATGAAATAGTAAACTCCTCATAAAGGGGTTAAATATTCTTACCAGTAGATCCCTACTCGAGGGATATCGATAACAATATGCTAGTTCTACCTTTCCACTAGCAAGGGCTTTATCGGTAATCTGTAACTACAAGGTGCACCAAGTCTAACGATCCCACCGTTAGCTATGGGAAAGGTCTATTCTCATTTATACTTTTCTTGTAATCTACACAAGAATTTCAAAATCAAACCGAACATTTAAATCTTATCAAATCATACCATTTCAAAGTTTAACAATCACATGTCAAAATACCATTTCTCAAATAAGTGAAAAGTTCTTCCAATAATGGTAATCATATCTTATAAAAATGAAATCATCTCAAATAATCTTTTCACTATCATATCAAGTAAAATACTTGTCCCACATGCAAGTTCAAAACATTCAGTAACACATTTACTTTATAAACCGTGTAAAAATTATGAAATTTATGAAATACAAATTGTGGTAAGATTACTACTGTAACATCTCGCAATTTGAAATAACTAGCAAGAAGCTAATAATAGAAAATAGTAATTTTTGGAAAGAATGAAAATATGGAAATTTTGTCAAGTTAAAATAAGTTGAGTTTTGACCAACTTCAAACGACCATAACTTCTAGCTAAGGCTGAGTTAGAGGTACTTCAAGATATGGTAGGAAATATCTTGGAATTATATTTCCAACGCCGCTGAGATTGCGCGATTCCGAGTTCGTATGAGTGAGTTATGCTCTTTGGAAGTTGGGTTGTTGGAATAAGGAAAGTCCAATCCGGATTTTTAAAGGGTAGTTTGGTCTTTTCCTTGCCCAATTATTTTATTTATTTTTTGGTAATTAAGCTAGGGTATAATCAGAATTAGATCAGTTTATGCTTTTACCAAAATATGTTGGGGCTTGGAGAAAAGAGAAAAGAAGAGGAGAAAGGAGAAGAGAAGCAAGATTCGTCAAGATCGTCGAGTTTAGTTTGTGGATTTCGTCGGGGGTGATCCCTAAAAGGTATGTGAGATCACATAGTGTTGGGTTAGATCACCCATGTGCCCAACTTGATTCAATTTCAGCAAAGTATATTGATTTGAAAGTAAATCCCTTGAATTCTTGATGAAGTTCATTTGAATCATTTTCATCGGGCGAATCTGGGAAGTGCCTCCGCATTGCGGATCAGCTCCCCAGATTTGGGAAAATTTGTTTCGTAGAGGGGAGAGGTCACGTACCGTTCTGCCTCAAAATTCATTTTTGAACCAAAAATTTAAATACTTCTCCGCGTCGTGGACCCACCCTCAAATAGTGATTTCTTGATCTTTTCTCATGTTTAGCTATCTAAAATCATTCCTAAACATCATGAAATCTTTCCTATCACAAATCACAATCCTTGAATCCATAATTCAATTCAAGGAAAGTTAAGAGTCAAGTTAAAAGTTAAGAAGCAAGTCAACAGAAGTCCTTTAAAGTTTTCAAAAAGTCTTTTCCAAATGTTTTAACTTTGTTTTAAGACTTAAAGTTCAAGTTGAGTAAAGACTAAAGAGTAAAATTTGAAGTTCATTTCTTCAAAAGTATATGGGGACTATGTATTCCCAAAGGGTTTAAAATGTTTTCACATTTAAACAAGAAAGGAAACCTCGATTTCCAAAGAGCCATTGGGCTAGTTTTCAGAAAAGAGTAATCACTTTCTAAATGAAGCAAGAGAGGAAACTTTGATTTCCAAGATAGCCTTTGACCTAAGTTTTTTAGCACTAATCTCAAATCACAGAAAGAAGTATGTTTTAAACATAAGAGCATATATCATTTTTGGGAGTAGTATTGAGCACCGATATGGGGGAGAGTTAAAACAACTCATAGTCCCCATAAACCATATAGCCATCATGTGTAGAAAAGGGTCATACTTTTTAGATGATTACTTTAGTGATTTTTAGCATAGACTAGTGGATCCACTTAGTAGTTCAGGTTCTATACCTCTGGCAATGGGCGGCCCTGGCAACGTGAGGAAAAATGTTGTATCATCACAATAGCTCTTAAGTGATGGTTGTCGGTTAGAGAAACTCCCATAAAAGTAATTGTTTTCTTATATACACAGGTTATTGTATTTTTACATACATTTCATAGTTATATGTATCTTTTCATACATGCAGAGTTGACATCATGTTTTAAATAGTTTTTCTTTATATTGCACTTGTTTTAAACTTCTTTATATTGAAATGTGTTCAGTTATGTTGAGTTGAGTTGAGTTAGGTAAGTTCTTCAGATTCTTTTCAAGCCTATGTTGTGTTTAGGATTCAAACTTGCATACTCATACATTCAATGTACTGATGCTAGTTGGCATGCATCTTAGAATGATGCAAACACAGGTAACTAGGATCGGCATCCAGCGCATCGTTGATCCAGTGAGCACTCCAGAGTCAATTGGTGAGCCTCCTTGCATTCCAGAGGACTACTTTTATTGCTTTCAGTTGCTTTGTTAGTTCATTAGGATGTCGCGGGGTTTGTCCCGACATCCATATCAGTTGTTTTAGAGGCTTCATAGACAGTCAGATGTTAGTTCTTTAGTCTTTTCATTGTCATTTCATATGTTAAGACTTGAGTTGTCATTTTGGTCAAGTTGAATGTTTGACTTTTAAGCATTCTCAGTATTTTATTATTCAAGTGAGTATAGTGTTTTTGATCATTATAAATATGCATAGAGTCTTCCGCTGAGTTAAATAAGCCAGGCCAAGGGTTCTATTGGGGCCAGCATTGGTTCTCGAGTGCCAGCCACGTCCAGGGTGTAGGCTCAGGGCGTGACAAACTTCGTATCAGATCCAGGTTCAAGAGTCCTAAGGAGTCTATGAAGCCATGTCTGTAAAGTCCTAGTTATCAGTGTGAAGCGCACCACATCTATAATTAGGAGGCTGCAACACTTAGGAAAATTATCTCACTTCTTTCACACTCATTTTGTGCGTTAGAGTTTGATCTCTAAAAAGTTTCCTTATAATTCTTGCTTGCGCGTGTTTTCAGATAATCATGCCTCCACGAAGAGCTGTCAGAGGTTGCCCCGCTAGACGTAACGTTGAGGGACAAGAGTTACCAAATACACCTGAAGTGCAACCTCAAGGAGAAGTTACCAATGTTGAGTTTTGTGAGGCTATTCGGATGTTGAGCCAGGTTGTGACCAACCAAGTTGGGAAACAAATAGGAGCTAGACAGGAAGTGGCTGATACTTCTAGGATCCAAGAGTTCTTGAGGATGAATCCTCCAAGTTTCACGGGTTCGAGCACTACTGAGGATCCGGAGAATTTTATTGAGGAACTGAAGAAGGTATTTGAGGTCATGCATGTTGCCGACACCGAGCGAGTTGAACTAGCTACATATCAACTGAAGAATATTGCTAGGACTTTGTTTGATTAGTGGAAAGAGGGTAGAGTTGAGGATGCACCACCTGCGAGTTGGGCTTCTTTTGATGAGGTTTTCTTGGGGAGTTTCTTTTCTCGAGAACTGAAAGAGGCTAAGGTACGAGAGTTCCTCACACTTAAGCAAGATTCTTTGAGTGTTCATAAGTATAGGTTGAAGCTCACCCAACTATCCCGTTATGCTCCGGAGATGATTGCGGACATGAGGAGTAGAATGAGCTTGTTTGTTGTTGGGTTGTCTCGTATGTCGAGTAAGGAAGGTAGGACTACAATGCTGATTGGCGACATGGATATCTCTAAGTTAATGGTATATGTGCAATAGGTTGAGGAAGAGAAGCTGAGGGATAAAGAGGAGTTTAAGAACAAGAGGGTGATGTTTATCGTGACCAACGACACTAACATATGGTATGAGTGTCAACAATCGTCGATAGTATAGTAACCCAACTAAAGGTTAGGGTCGTGTCCTAAGGGAGTGGTTTTGAGACACAACTCCTCTTGCAAAAGTAATCAAGTAACCTGAAGTAGACTTACGAGTATCAACATCACCGGCCATGTCTGAATCAGTATAACCGCAAAGAATAGGATTCCCTGTACCAAATCACAAACTCAGACTAGAAGTGCCACAAAGATATCTCATAATCCACTTTACAGCATTCCAATGCTCTCTCCCTATATTAGAAAGAAAACGGCTAACAACACCAACAGCATGAGCAATATTTGGTCATGTACACACCATTACATACATCAAACTACCAACAACTGAAGCATAAGGAACTTTATTGATATATTCCTTCTCACCATCACTGGAAGGACAATGTTTAGTACTCAATTTGAAGTGCATAGCTAAAGGTGTACTGACAACCTTAGCTTTGTCCATGTTAAATCTACAAAGTACTTTCTGAATGTAGTTCTCTTGTGATAACCACAACTTCTTGGCATCTCTATCACGGACAATTTGCATGCCAAGAATCTGCCTTGCTGATCCCAAGTCTTTCATAGCAAAAGACTTATTCAACTCTTGCTTCAACTTTTTAATCCTGCAAGTATTATGACCAACAACAAGTATGTCATCAACATAAAGCAAAACGATAATGAAGTCATCATCAGAGAATTTTTGCACAAAAACACAATAGTCTGAAGAAGTCTTCTTAAACCCCTGCCGACTCATAAAAAAACCAAATTTCTTGTACCATTGCTTGGGAGCTTGTTTTAAACCATACAAGCTCTTCTTCAACTTGCAAACATAATTCTCTTTTCCCTCGACTTCAAAGCCTTTCGGCTGCTCCATATAAATTTCTTCATCCATGTCACCATGGAGAAAAGCAGTTTTAACATCCATATGTTCAACCTCCAAGTCCAGACTTGCAGCCAAGCCTAGAACCACACGGATGGATGGCATCTTCACAACTAGAGAGAATATCTCATCAAAATCAATTCCCTTTTTCTGGTTAAAGCCCTTCACAACTAATCTAGCTTTGTACCGTGGAACTGGGTTACCATATTCATGTTTCACCCTAAAAATCCACATATTCTTCAAAGTTTTTCGATCTTTAGGCAACATAACCAAATCAACGGTATTATTATTATGTAAAGACTTCATTTCATCCTCCATAGCATCAAACCACATTTCTTTTTCTTCATTTTCCATGGCCTCATCAAGACTCTATGGTTCTCCCCCGTCAGTCAAGAGTACATACTCATTGGGAGAATAATGAGATGAAGGTATTTTCTCTCTAGTAAATCTTCTGAGAGAACTCTCGAGATCATCAATAATAGTTGGTTCCTCACCAACTACATCGTCTTGCAATGGAGCATCAACGGCATACTGGTCATTCTAAATGTGACCACCATCTTCAATATCAACTTGATTTTCATCATCTTGAAGATTTTCACCTGGTTGAATAGTCAAAGGAACTGGATCAACATCAACTAGGCTCTCACGGCTTTGAGAATCAACTTTGTCAAGATCTTCAATTGTTTGGTCTTTAAAAAACACAACATCACGGCTTCTAACAAGTTTCTTCTCTACTGGATCAAAGAAACGATAGCCGAATTCATCTTGACCATAACCAACAAAGATACATTGTCTAGTTTTAACGTCCAACTTTGACCTCTCATCCTTAGGAACATGCACAAAGGCTTTACACCCAAAAACTTTAAGATTGTCATAAGAAACATTATTACCAGACCAAACTCTGTCAGGGACATCACCATTCAAAGCAATAGTAGGAGATAAATTGATAACATAGGCAGCAGTATTAAGTGATTTTGCCCAAAATGAATCTGGAAGCTTAGCATCTGAAAGCATACACCTAACCCTCTCAACAAGAGCTTTGTTCATCCTCTCTGCTAAACCATTTTGTTGAGAAGTCTTCGGAGAAGTTTTCTGATGTTGAATACCCTGCTCTCTGTAATACTGTCAAAAAGACCAATATACTCACCACCATTATCAGAACGAATGCATTTCGATTTCTTTCATGTCTGTCTCTCAACCAAAGCCTGAAAACTCTTGAACACATCAAGAACCTGATCCTTGGATTTCAAAGAGAATACCCAGAGTTTGCGCGAATGATCATCAATAAAAGTCACAAAGTAAAGTGCACCACCATGAGACTTCATCTTAAAGGGACCACACGAATCAGAATGTACCAACTCCAGCAAATCAAACTTTCTTGAAGGTGGATGACTCTGAAAAGAAACTATTTTTTGTTTACCGGCTAAGCAATGAACACACTTGTTCAACTTTGCTTGTTTAACTCCAGAAAGCAAATTCTTCTTAGCCAAATTGTCCATCTCCTTCTCACTCATATGACTCAGTCTTCTATGCCATAACAATGCTGAGTATCATTCTTCACCACATTTATTGATCCTCTGAGAATGGAGCCCTGAAAAACATACAAGTTAGACAACTTCTCACCATGGACTACCACCATCGAACCTCTTGTAAGCTTCCACTAGCCAGCACCAAGGGTATTAACATAACCCTCATCATCAAGGTATCCAACAGAAATCAAATTCAAGCGGACATTTGGAGCATGCTTGACATTATTGAGAACTAGTTTAGAACCATTATTACTTTCCAAACAAGCAGTCCCAATACCAAGAACCGCAACCTCATGATTATTGCCCATTTTCAACATCCCAAAATTACCTGAAGTATAAGAAGAAAATAATTCATTCCTGGGCGTAACATGAGAAGTAGCACCAGAATCCACAAACCAGCTAGACTCATCGCAAACAAGATTAACGGTATTTTCATCACAAGAAACAAGAAGGTCATCGTTAGCAACACCAACAACACGATTTTCATTATCGCCTTCTTTCTTTTGTTGTTTCATACCTCTTTTGTACTTGAAACAATATTTCTTGATATGCCCATTCTTGTGGCAATAGTCACATGTAATATTCTTGAATCTAGACTTTGACTTTCCTCTACTTTTATCTCTATCATTGTGACCTCTAAACTTGTTTATTCCCCTGTCTTCAGTAACCAAAACATCGGAGTGTGAAGTAGAAGAAGATGAGCCTTGAGATCTTCTTTTCATCTCTTCATTCAAGACACCACTCTTAGCATATTCCATGGTCACAACACCATTGGGAGCAGAATTATTCAAAGAAACTCGAAGACTTTCAAAAGAGTCTGGCAGAGTATTAAGAAGCCATAGTCCTTGAATTTCTTAATCAAATTTTACATCCATTTCGGACAGCTGGTCAAAAACACCCTGAAAATCATTAATATGATCAGAAATAGGAGTGCCCTCTTTATACTTGATGTTCATCAATTGTTTCAAAAGAAACAATTTATTGTTGCCAATCTTCGAAGCATATAATGTTTCGAGTTTGTCCCACAAACTTCTGGCATGTGTCTCATTCACAATGTGATTTCTAACATTATCTTCAACCCATTGTCGAATATAGCCACAAACCTGTAAATGCTCAAATTCCCAATCCTCATCATTCATAGATTCGGGTTTATTAGAAGCAAACACAGGTAGATGCATATAGAAGATCTTTCATCTTGCCTTTACAAGTATGATAATTACTACCATTCAAACAAACTATCTTGCTCATATTTGACTCCATCATTAACAATAACCACTACTCTGATACCACTTTGTTGGGAAAGGCAAGCACAAAATAAATGTGCACGACAGGGCGATAGCGGAAGAAAAATCCAAGTCAAAACTTTCCCTTCTATTTGAACTAAGAGAAGACAAAATAATGCAAGAATAAAAAAGTTTGGGACAGCAAACAAATCAACCAAGCAAGAAAATAAATCAACATACGAAACACCAAAGTTTAACGTGGAAAACCTCTTCGGTGTGAAGAGTAAAAACCACAAGGCCAAAGCTCCACTATAATCAACAAGAGTTACAAAAGTGTTCTCCAAAATGGCCACCAACAAAGTGCCAAGCAATGAGCAACACAACTACAAGATAGCACCAAAAACTAGAGAAATAAAAGAAGCAAAAACACCAAACCGCAGCTACTGTTCATGAGTAGAAATCTGGAGCTACAGGACTCCAAATCACCCTCTTTCAGTTTCCAATCAAATATTAAGTTGAAAAGAACAAGTTGTCAAAAAATCAGCTCAATCAGACAAGAAACGAAGCGGGAATCGCAATTTGAAATTGGCTACTAGGGCTTGTGCGAAAATCTGCACTTTCTCACTTTTCTCTCTATATGACTGCTCTCTATCTCTTGTGATATATCTCAAAATAAGACCTAAAAGAAAGTCTTACATATGCACCATAATATTGGGCTTATGGGCAAAAGTAAGCTAGTCAAATTTGGGCTAAATTTATCCACAAAAGAAAGGAAGAAAGACTCAAAACCTTGGACTTTTATTTATCCACATAGAAAGGGAAAAAGGCTCAAAACCCAACACAGCAGTCCAACCACCAAGTGTGATGGTTCAACAAGGAAGAGAGCGATAAATCAAATTCCTGAGACATGAGAGGGCAGGATATTAATTCGTGCAGGGACAGGTAAGGTGAATCCATTTATCTTTCCAAAGAAGAATGCGATGACCTGGCCAGTTGCAATGTTCCATCCAGTACCAGAACATAATTAAGGAGGTGGTTTTGGTAAGACTCTTCCAAATATAAGAATGGTAGGGTTGTGTGGTTACAAGAGGGAGAGGATGGGTATTTTGCAAGGGGGAAGAGTGGTATTTACCGTGCAAAACTGTGGAACAAAGGGAATGAGGTTTGCGAAAGATGTTCCTGTAGTGATCCCAAACAGATTTAAAATAACAAAGTATTTTTCGGGGCGATTTTGATTATATTGGTATTTCAATTGAACTACAAGCTAAGCTAATAACAAAATTAACAAAAAATGGGAAAGTTGAATAGTAGCTCCATAACTCGATTGCAGAAATGGAAGAGAATTAGAAGAGATTTAGAAGAGATTGAGAATGAAGAAATTGGATAGAAGGAGAAGAATTTTGGAGAAGAAGATACCGTGTAAATTCATGTCCTTTCTATTATGTTAGTCAGTTACATATATTGTGTAATCAAATTGGCTGAGCTGGCAAATCTAACTAATCCCAACCTTTGAAGCTCAATAACTCGTGATCAATCTCGACCCTCCACGTGGCAATTATTATGACTAAATTCTAAATAAACCCAGGAGATTTAGAAGAGATTGAGAATGAAGAAATTGGATAGAAGGAGAAGAATTTTGGAGAAGAAGATACCGTGTAAATTCATGTCCTCTCTATTATGTTAGTCAGTTACATATATTGTGTAATCAAATTGGCTGAGCTGGCAAATCTAACTAATCCCAACCTTTGAAGCTCAATAACTCATGATCAATCTCGACCCTCCATGTGGCAATTATTATGACTAAATTCTAAATAAACCCCAGCTCATGACACTCTATCCCTTGGAAATGATCCGTGTCCTCAAGGATCTAGGAGTCAAAATCTGGAAATTTTGCCTTGATGAACTTGTAATCCTCCAAAGTTGCATCCTCAAGAGATAAGTTTGTCCACTGCACAAGCATTCTGACAAACGTTGCGTTCCCACGTTTCACCAGTTTTGAAGCAGAAAGGACTTCACCAATATAGCTCTGTCTCCTGGTTGGGCAGCTTACAAGCAATGGATGAAAAAGCACAATATATTTTCTGTTCACCAGGTATTTCAAAATACTATACCCTTCCAGAACTTTCGTTTGCATAAGGAGGTTGAAAGACATCTTGATCTAGTGTGGAATCAGCTGCATCAAGAAAGATTTAAAGGAAGTCAAAAGCTTCTTTGGTAACACGTCGTTTATGTAATCTAGTGACCTCTGCCTTTCTTTGGTTAATGCTTGAACCAAAACCATTTTAAGTGCTTCCCTCATCATTATAAAATTCTCTCCAGGTAGACAAGGAAATCTAACTAGTCCAAGAGCAAACATAAATTGCGGAAAATTCAATTGTAAACTAACTCTTTTGAACCAATCCCCCAAGCTAAAAGCATTTCTTAACTCCCTTATGACTTTAGCAGCACGAAATGTCCTCTCTTCTTGATTCATGTACTCTTCTCCATTCAGCTTTATAACAACTGGAAGGCAACATCCAAGTTTGCTTTTGATTTATTTAAGCAATGAGACAAAATCACATATTCTAAGCCAATCGAGTTGCACATTCTTCATCAACGTAACTTGCTGAGTTTGACAACCTCATCATTAACAGAACTACTAATACCAAAATCAACCAACCATGAGGTTGGTACAGGTGCAAGTTCGGCATGAATTGGTAGTCAGTTGATCGATCGAGGATGCAAGTTCGGCATGATAAATCCCAAGTATTTGCCAAAATGGTTAGAAGGGTTTGATATTAAGCATCGAGGAAAGAGTATGTTGTTGGTCAGGAGCTAGCGATATTACGAGAGAAAATAATTTTGGACTTAGAGAAATTGATATGCTACCGAGACGACATGTGTTTCAGATGATTAAAAATATTGATAATAGTGCTGGCGTTAGCTTGCGGTGGTCGCTTGCGAATATAATACAAGTTCATTGGCAAATATATAGTAAAGTAAATGGGAGAGAGGTCCAGAGCGACTTAATTTAACGGGGTTGCGAAGTTTGGTTGTGTAGTGTTTAATCAATAGTACGCGATACGGATTCCATACAAATAATGAACAGATAAGGGAGCAAGGAATCTCCTTGACAATTACCACGAAAAGGCTGGAAAAAAAAGGAGTTGGCTTACCATTAATAAATGTAGTAACGCATTGGGGGGGAATTCAGGTGTAGGAGGGAAGAATGAATAAAAGACCACTCAAGTTGATCTAATACTTTTTCTAAATCGAGTTTTAACATCATTATTTTTGTAATGTTTACAGCGAGCACCCACCCATAAAACCCAAATCAATCATATGAAGTAAATTTAAACAATTATCAAACACTAGAGAACGAGTGGGGCCATGATGTTCCGTTTTTGTTTCAGTCAAGCATAGTAAAGTTGGTGAGCATTAAATCACGCAAGTCTGGGTCGTTTACTCAACGGCAATTCCACAACATTAAATCATCAGTGGGGGGCGGGGTTCTACGCGGACATCGTCGTCAAGGCAGTGGGAGCTGGGAAGTTCCTCGAGTATATATATATATATATATATATGTTGAAGTGGCCGGTGCAAGTTTTGGTTCCTTAGAATCATCCATATTACGCCATATTTCTGTAAACCCTCTTTCTTGTGTCAAGCTAAGCCGCAAGGATGAGATGTGTTACATGATATTCCAACTTATTTTCTAAACTTATTACGCCATTCAGGGGGGAATATTATGCAATGAATTATTGGATCATAATAACTCGTTAAATTCACTAAATAACTTTTTAGAATAATTAACTACTTAAAATATTCTATATATTTGTAGTGGACTAAATATTTCAGATTTCATGTTTTAATTAAGTTTATAATTAGTATTTAAGTTTTATATCTTTTATAATTTTAAATCGCTTAAGAGTCTTTTATCTTCTGAAAATATTTTTTATATCACTAAATTTATGCTCCTTATTTTTGTAACGAAAAGATTTTTTTTTAGTTTTGCTTGTCTAATATTTTATCTATACATAATTTTTCCTTTCATTTATTTTAAAATTTATAAAATAATTATTTTTGCTCGTCTAAACAAAGTGAAAATTTTAACTAAACCATAATGTATATAAATAATTACTTCTAGAGTCACTATAAAAAATACTACGTAAGAAATATCATTTATGATTCTATCATCTTTTTATAACTCTTTTAACATTCTATACAAAAAAAACTATCTTGAAGTATTGGTAAAAAAAATTCAATATAAAGGCAAAACAATCTATTTAAATTAGCTATTTAAACTTGAAAAACAAAAAATAAAAATAAAAGAAACATAAGAAATAAATAATATTGAAAATTAAAGTTGCACTTTGAATAAATGGTGGCTAATAATTATTTTAAGACACGTTTTCTTTGTTTTATGTGCCTCAAGTTCAAAAATATCATATATATTTTTATGATTTCATCAAATATCATTGAATTGTGAAAATTCAATTTATCATTAGACCTTCATTTGACCATTCTATTATTTTAAGTTTTCATGACTAAATTTCAAAAAGAAACAGAAAAACTACAAACAATAAGGAACTTATTTTTTGTTAGAAAAATAATTAATGTATATCATACGGTAGGAAATAATTTAAAAAATTAAACAATCAATATTTTTCCATTTCTTTGCAAATTAATATCTCTCTCATGCCTATCCAATCATAAGTTATTAAAGGAGGCATTTGATTATTAATTTTTTTTTATTATTTTTGAATTTCAACTTCGAAAAAGATATTGACCAACTCAAAATGTATTTTCACTACAAATTGTTGACAAAATGTAAAAAATAATTAGAACTTGCATTACAAAACTCCAATTTTCATAAATTATTTACATTTTGAAAATAACAATTGTTTTTTTAAAAAATTGTACAATGAAAGTGGCTTAATGCCTACTAAGTTTTTCTCATTATGATCATATGCATTGTGCCTTATGTAATTATATAATAAAAAAAAATATCGAAGCAAACTCTTTGGTGTTTTGTTCTTTCTTCACATTGTCTTCCCCCCATATATGACTTCCTTTTCCTCGGGCAATTACAAAGGATAAAAGACAAATGCTCAATTAAAAGAATAACACTTCATAATTAATGAATAACATCTTTTGCTATGTAAACTTTTGAGTAACATTTTCTTGTTTATGGGCTTCTAAAACGTTTCCTTCGAACTTAAATTTTACATTTGTTCCTAAAAATATAATATTATAGTTAACAATTCATATTTTATAGATATTCATGTCTTTTAATAGGTTACTTAATTATGAAAAATGTATATAGAAAAGAAAATAAAGATTCTCACTTTATTTTGGTATGTGTAATTTTTGAGCAACCTTTTTTTGTTATTGACTTTCAAAATGTGTCTATTAGGTTTAGATTCCAAAAAACACTTCCTCCTACAAAGTTTAAATTATAGCTTATAGTTCATATTTTATAAATATTCATGTCTTTTAGTATGCTACTTTTGAAAAATGTATATAGAAAAGAAAATAGATATTCTAACTTCTTTTGTATGTGTGAATTTTGTAGCAATCCTTTTAGTTGAGTCTCCAAGTAACACTTTCTCCGACAAAATATAAAATCATAATTTAGGATTCACATTTCGTAAATACTCGTATCTTTTAATAAATTCCTTGTGAAAAATGCATAAATAAAAGAAGATAGATATTCGTAGCATCAATTCATATAAAAGAAAATGATAATCTCACCTTTAAAAATATTCATATAAAAGAAAATGGAATTGAGACTCCAAGTAACACTTGCTCTTGCAAAATATAAAATCATATTTCATAATTCACATTTTATAAACGCTCATATATTTTAATAAATTCCCTTGAAAAATGCATAAATAAAAGATGATTGATACACTTACCATCAATTCATATAAAATAAAATAGATAATCTCACCTTCAAAAATAGTCACTGAAATATAACCATCACCCATCCTTAATTGAGCTACTCCATCATTTGCAATGTTTCTTATATTTATATGTGCAAACAAGATGTAACTGGAAAGCATAATAATTTGTATGGTAAAATGCCATTAAATGTAATGACTTTTCACATTTTTGCATTTATTAA
>NC_064290.1:17754476-17763878 GCF_019186545.1 Solanum stenotomum
TATATATATATATATATATATATATATATATATATATATATATAGATTATTACGCCATTCAGGGGGAATATTATGCAATGAATTATGGATCATTTTTTATGGGCTAATATAATTGAGCTTATTGCTTAAATCCAACATGGATGGAGTTAATAAAAAAACAATTCAATTGCGTTAGTCTATTTTGTTGGATTTTATATAATGAGCTCGCTCCATTAGCCCAAAGTTCACTGTCAAAATGCCATGGCACATCAAATTAAGTCAAGGATCAGTAAAATTGTGCTACGTTCATTAGTGACGTAGTATGTCAAGTCAATATAAGAACTAATCAGATGTCATCAAGTGTTCAAATGACATGAATCAACCAATTAAGCACATACTTCATCCCCTGCAACTATAAATAGGGGTCTTCATAAGGTCAAAGATTATATAATATTATATTTGATTTAGCTCATATTTATGTATATGCACATTTTATATACTTTTATACAAGATTGAGACATTATGTATAATGATTTACTCCAGGTATAATATTATATATTAGCTACATGACATCATATGTTATGTTAATATAGGTTACGCCGCAGCCCGCAAGTTTCCATATCAAAACTTTTGTGAGTAAAGTTTGGCTCTGCATTCTCATGATGAAATTCCAACAATAAACATTGCATCAATTCAAGAATAAGTTAAAGTAGTCTTTGAGTCGACTATTGTGAGTAGAAGAATCAAAGGACTGTATCTTTGTCTTTAAGATATTATAAGAATCGTAACCCCCACACCAATACTAGTCGCAATTGTAATTTTTCAGCGACAAAAAGTTAATCATTATATAGACAGTACTCACAAAACGAATAAAAGAACGCATTGATTTGAGAACGCTGTCCATTTAAAATGTTAGCACAAAGAATTAATTTCTTTTGTAGTGTGGACATTAAGCAAATTTACACACAAACATTGATAGCCTAGTACAGCTACATATTGTCTACACTGGAATCTTGTTACTAATTATTCATTGTGTTTTTTAACTTAAAAAAAACAGTACCAGTCAAATCTACTCAAACCTATATTGATTATTGTAACAACTCCATGATGGTGTAATTAATGTGCAAACTTTGAGTTGGTCAAATCGCTGCTTTATTTATTTTAAGAAAAATTAAATACTTTCAGTCATCAATTCATTTTACTCATTGTTATAAACATATTTGCATTATAGTGAATTTCTATTATGTGAAGTCCTTTGGAGAAAAGTTAGGAATCCTATCTGGAGATCAAGTCAAGGTTTTCTTATAAAATAAAGGAGTTTTCTTTCATTGTAAATCAGATTTATGAATCACTGAAATATACTTCAAGAGGAATAAGAAGTCTTTTTTCTTCTCCCTACTTTATCCTTCTTATTGTTTTATATAGTTTCATAACACTAATCTTTTTTTTTACGTCTCTTAAAAGAATATTAACTAAAAAATAATTTGATTAAATTATTCTTATTTCTTATTTAATCTTAATTTAATACTTTTTTTACCATATGATCTCTTTCATATTTCTTGAGTTAAGATAAAGGTGAAAAATTATTATCTCTCTATTCCAAATATTTTCTAAAAGTAGCGACGTGTCATAAATTATATTTTGATTTTCTAATATAATACCAATTATCTTGAGTCGTATATTTTAATAAATATATCAACTAAAATAGATCAGAGAAAACAAAAGTTAACAGTGTTATACATCATCTGCTAGTTCGGTTGTTTCTGTAGTGGCACAGCCACAATCTATGACCCTGTAAACTTTTTTGGTTATATGCTATTTACGTCTTTCTGACAAAAAAAAAACAGTGTTATTGAAGAATGATGTTTGTTCATATTTAAAATGAAACGAAGGAAATACTTATTAGTTAGTACTTCCTCTATTTCATATTAGCTTAATTTTTTAGGGTCTTTTTTATTGTTCAAAGTTCAAGAGGGATGTTTGAAATATTTTCCATACTTTTTCTTTCATTTATTTTTATATTTTCTAGGAGATGAATTACATTACTTATAAAGTTATATTTATGATTTCAAAAAGGGCAATAGTGAAAAGTATGTTCTTGAATGATCTTCTTAAAAAATGTTCATTGGAATCCAGTTAAATATGAAATAGAGAGTATTTGGAACAATTGACCCAACTTGAATTCACACAAAAAAGCCAAGTAAAGAAAAACACGCTCTTTATTGAAATTTATTTGGGCAAACTACATAAATCTCACCTAATTACTTAGATTCTCTGTAGTTTTAAATATTACTTTCTCTACCATATTTCATACTTAGGATACACGAGTTTGAATCTGTGAGATACATATATCTGCCAAATTTTATAATCGAGATACGTATTTTATTTGTTTAAATTAATTGGTTGTAACTGATTTCCTTAATATACGGCGGAAATCAAGGAGTGTCTCTATGTTTAATTAATTTCATTTTATTATTATTTGAAATAATAAATTCGTTAATATTATTAATAAAAGACAAAAACATGTATATTTTGGTCATGCAATTTGATTAATTTCATTTTATTACTCTTAAAATAATAAAATTCATTAATTTGATGTATCTATTATCAATATATGATGTATCCAACAAACAAAACACTTAGATACATGAGTATCATACAAGTACATTCATATGTATCATAGAAGTATCTAATATTAATTTTGTGTATTTGTTATATGTGTCTAGTATCAATTTCATGTATCTATTTATATGATATAATATTAATTTCATGTATCTATTTATATGATATAATATTAATTTCATGTATCTATTTATATGATCTAATTTTAATTTCATGTATCTTTTATATGTATATATTATTAATTCGATGTATCAAGTATCAATTTCATACATTATATTCAAAATCATGTATCTTAGATACATAGTAAATACACATATAATTATGTGTATCTAAATATGAAATGTAATTGAAGCACACAAATTTAGAAACAAATCATGACTATGGAGTATTTGTCTTATCATTAATCCAAAAAAAAGTTAAAAAATTCAAAATTCTCCCTTTCTTTAAGGATCTGAATTTTTTTCTCATAGATACATATAATATTAACTCAAACACATGAACTCTTAACTAGATACATGTACACCTAATGTGTATCCAACATTGTTGCACTTGATGTGCATCTAATGGCGTATTTTTTTTCTGTTAATTAAAGCTTGGAGTAATTCTTTCATCTTGATTGGGTCGTTCCTATACTTAGATCTATTCTCGACTTGAATGTTGGCGGATGAAGAGTCAGTCCCTGCAATGAGAAATTCATGAGTGAAAATGAACAAATAAAAGTTGTTTTATTTATTATAGTATTGTTAATGTGTAGTACATTTAACGAGAATCATCCGATTTTGGGAATGTTCAACCATTAAAGTGTTTGAGAAACAACAAAATCAAAAATATAAAACCTAATTTGTAATTTTTTTTTAAATTGAACTTTAGAACATTATGAACTCTAACTCAGATACAAAATCAAAATACGTGAAAATAATAAAATAATAAAAATAAACATATGTGTATAATGCTGATTTGAACATGCAAACATGTATGAGAGGATGAAGGAAGAAAGAGGGAGAAGATGAATTAAGGAAGAAGGAGGGCTGGTGGACGTGAGGATATGGAGGAAACGACAGATGTGAAAAAAAAGAAGAGAATTTGACTTGTTAATGGATCATTAATTAAGGAGTTTAGATTTAAGATAATTATTCAATTCCTTATTTAAGAGATTTGTGTATCTGATTAAATCTTTTTAAATATATGGTATAAATATTAAAAGTGATAGTATGTGTAATTATTTTAAACTAGAGGTAAATATAACATATATGGTAGTGATGTATGTATGTAGTTTATCCAATTCTAGGGCATTTTCAAAAAGTTAACTTGTAATCTTTCATAAAAGGCAAAAATATTCATACATCCTATTACAATTCTTAAAAGGAATGATACATTATAATTGAAGATTGATGCCAAAATACCAAAAAGGCTGGAAGTTAGTTAATACTCCATCCATTTCTATTTATATGTTATTATTTTAAGTTTTATGTCTCTTAAGAAACTAGATAAGTTTATCATTGTATTTTTATTTAGTATTTTCTTAAAGTCAAGTTTTCAATAATTGACATGAATTAATTAATTTGACCAATGAACATGAATAAATTATTTAAATTTTTTATGTTGGTCAAATTTATACTTTCAAGGCTAATATTCCACCTGTCCTTAATTACTTGTTCACTTTGAAATTGACACACCTATTAACAAAACAATGATTGTCATAGTGAGTTTACCATTTTACCCATATTAATTATGAAGTGAATGAATTGAAAATTTAAGATTTTACAGAAGTTCTACCTTTTTCAAAATCAACTAATTGTGGGTATAATAGGTTTAAAAAAATTATCTTTTCTTGATTTGTCAAAATGAATAAGTAAAAATGGACAAGTAATTAGGGACATATGGAGTAGTTCTCAAGAGTAAAATGGGAAGAAGATTGTCGTTTATGCATTGATTTTATGAAAAGACAAGTGTTCCTCTTGTCCAATAATAGTTGTCAACTATTGACTTGACACAAGGATTAAGAAGAACTGAATGATAGAGATAATTTTACCAAGTGCCCATATTAAATACTATTTATGTCCAACAATACTTGTCTCCTGTTGACTTTCCACACTTCTTAAGAAACTATAAACAGAAGGGTAATAATTTTACTCTATCACCCTTTGAATAAAATAAATACAATGTTTTGAAAAATGTAATAGAGAAATGACTAAAATTATGATAAGGATAATAGGAACTAAGTGTAAAATTATCCATTGATTTTATGGCAAAGGGTCAAATATACCCATGTACTATATGAAATAGTTTAAATATACCCTTAGTTATACTTTCGGGCTAAATATACCCCTCATGTTATACTTTCAGGCTAAATATACCCTTATGACTAACAGAGAACACGTGTACGACTGAGATTAAATGAATTATTTAATTTAAACTAAATCAAATTAGGATATAACCCGCTCCGACCCAATAACTTAACCCGACCTAATATGTAACACTAACCCACCCAATTTGTCTTTCAAACAAGAAAACCCAATGGGCGATTGAGTTCTTGTACTAAAGCAACGTCTGCAACTTGAAGCCTATGCTTCCAAATATATTTGCTCAACAAGAGGCACAAGAATATAGGTAGGCGAAGTTGTGAGTGAGAACTTGCACTCAAGCTTTAGGCTTGAGGGCCTTGACAGTCTCCCATGTGAAGTCAACGTCATCACGACCGAAGTGACCATAAGCAACAGTCTTTAGGCTTAAGGGCCTTGTCAATGATAATAATAATTTTGAAATTACATAACCAACATAACAGGGGAACATTACCATGAGTTGAGCTTGATTATCAACAATATATTACAAAAAAATCAAGAAAATTTCCATGAGTTGATCTTGACTATCAACAGTACATTAAAAAAAATCAGGAGACTTCACCTAATATTACACAAGTTCACTAATTCAGCACTTCATCACCCGCAAGGCAACAGACCCAATAAAAAGAGCACACAAAATCATAATTAACGTCTTCATCTTTTTCACTTTATCTTCCAATATCCTTGATTTGTTTACTTCAAAAATTGGTTGAAGCCTTCATTGCATCCAGGTTTTCCTTCAAGTTATCTCTTTCAATCTTAATTGTGTCCAACTTCGTGTTCATAGTGTTGAGAGTACGGGAAAGAAATAAAAAATAGTTAGTTCTAAAAGTTAGTTATAACTAACTTTTAGGTAGTTAAGTCTTGGAAAAAAGATATCTCTCTATATAAGAGAGTCTTGTATGTAATTGTGGTTAAGTTTCTTTTTTCAGAATATATTTTCTCTAATAGAAAAGATACAAAATTCTTCTCTTCTTCTCTTCTCCTCTTTTTCTTTTCGATCAGTTCTGGAAACTATTGTTCCTAAGAACAATTTCATGGTATCAGAGCAGTCGAGTCAGAGTATCTAGAAAAATGCGACGATCCTACAATTGAAAGTTCAATTGAGGTGTAAAGCCAGAGTCAAGATCAGCGATCTTGAAGTATTGAAACAATGGTGGGTATTGAAAGTTCAGCCACAGGAACGACTGGTCTAGGTGGGATTCAATCCTTTGTTCAAGGTGGAGTGCAACCTAATGTGATTGATTACAATCATCCGCTATTCCTCAATCCATCAGATATGAGTGGTGCCCAGATCATATTGTTTCAACTCACAGGTATTGAGAATTACTCAATCTGGCATAGATCCATGCGAGTGGCTTTGTTAGGAAGAAATAAAATGGGTTTGATAGATGGAACTTGTGCTAAAGATAAGTTTCCTAGTGAATTGGGGAACAATTGGGAGAGGGTAAATGCAGTAGTGTTATCTTGGATAATGAATTATGTTGCTAAAGATTTGCTTGGGGGTATAATGTATGCATCTATAGCAAAAGAAGTGTGGGATGATCTATATGAGAGGTTTCATAAAATTGATGTTGTGAGAACCTTTAATCTGCATAAAAATATATCCTATCTGTCTCAAGAAAATATGTCTGTGTGTGCATATTTTTCGAAACTGAAAGATTTGTGGGATGAGTTCGAAGCACTTGTTCCTGCACCAAACTGTGAATGTGATAAATCTAAAGATTTTGTGATGCATCTTCAGAAATTGAAGTTGTTTCAGTTCTTGATGGGATTAAACGAGTCATATCTTCAAGCAAGAAGTCAAATATTGCTTATGAATCCTTTGCCTTCAGTAAATCAAGCTTATGCTATGATTGTAAGTGATGAAAGTCATAAGGCAGTAGCTACAAGTGCTGGAGTATTGGGAGTTAAGTCAGGTGCACAGTTGCGAGATTATGAAATAGCTATGTATTCAAGAAATCAGGGACAAAGGCTTAAGAAAAACTATAATGTTCAATGTGATATTTGCAAGTTAAAGGGTCACATCGAGGAGAATTGTTGGAAGTTAATTGGCTACCCTCCTGATTTCAAGACCAAGAGAAAGCAAAGAATAGAAAGTGGTGTTGCCTATAATGTAGTGGCTGGTCAGTCTGGTGAACAATGCTCTCAAGTAAAGGCAAGGACATGTGATCAAGAAGATTCTGAAGTGCAGATGTCTATGATAAGCCAGATAGGTAAAGCAACTTTCACACAAGAGCAATATATTCAAATTCTAAAGATGATCCATACTAACGGTCTATCAACACAAGAGACTGAGGCAGCAGATGTGGCTAATGTCGCAGGTATAAGCAGTGCTTTTCTAGCTTGTTCTAAGTCACAATAGTGGATAATAGATACAGGAGCTTCTCATCATATAGTGTCTGAATTAGGTCTGCTTGATGAGTCTTCTGTGGTAATGCCTAAAAAAGTAAAGAGGGTCTATCTTCCTAATAGTGATACAACTGTAGTTGCTAATGTAGGGAAAAGTTGTTTGCCAGAGGAAACAGTATTTCTAATGTATTGCATATTCCTCAGTTCAATTATAATCTACTCTCAGTGTCCAAGGTAACAAGAGAATGGCAGAGTTCAGTAAGTTTTTTCCCTGATTTTTGTGTGTTCCAGGATCTCTACACTAGGAAGGTGAGAGCAATTGGAAGAGTTAATGGTGGTCTGTATTTCCTAGATGATCAGAGTGCTAAAAAGGTAACTAGTTGTGGAGACAATGAAGTATTAACTGCTAATACCGTGGAGAAAAAACAAATAGAAGTGGACTTATGGCATAGGAGGCTTGGACAAGTATCTTCTAATGTACTAAAAAAGATTTTATCTGTTGAGAAGTATTTGGCTATAGAAGATAGAATAAAATAATGCTCTGTATGTCCTAGTGCAAAACAAACTAGGTTGTCATTTCCTTCTAACAATATTAAAACTACTTGTTGCTTTGATCTCGTGCATATGGACTTGTGGGGGCCTTCTAAAATTCCCACGATGAATGGAAATATATATTTTTTTACAGTTGTTGATGATTTCAGCAAAATGACTTGGGTGTTTTTGTTGAAATTAAAGTCTGATGTGTATGCTCAAATTCAGCAATTTGTGAGTTATGTGCAGACTCAGTTTCATAAAATAGTAAAGGTTGTAAGAACAGATAATGGCTCTGAGTTTGTGAACTCATTCTGCAATAGTTTCTTTAAAAAACTAGGGATTATTCATCAGACAACATGTGCCTACACTCCACAACAAAATGGAGTGGCTGAGAGAAAACACAAGCACATTTAGAGGTCACAAGAGCACTAAGGTTTCAAAGGGAAATTCCAATAAAGTTCTGGGGATATTGTGTATTGGCAGCTGTGTATATTATAAATAGGTTACCAAGTTCAGTTATTCATTATCACACTCCTTATGAAAGGTTGTATGGAAAGAAACCTAATTGTGATCATCTTAGAGTAGTGGGGTGCTTGTGCTATGCTAAGGTTGTGAATGAGCATGACAAGTTGTTGTCTAGAACAAAGTCCACTGTCCTCATGGGGTTTTCTAATACTCAGAAGGGATATGTGTTGTGTGATATGGTGAATGATATTTTTTTATAAGTAGAGATGTATCCTTTAGAGAAGATGTGTTTCCATTTAAAGAAAAGAATAAGGTCCCTCAAAAACCTCAATATATATTTCCTTTGAGTGGACAACAGTATGAGTTAGCTGACATAACCACAAGTGGAGAATCAGTGAAGGTTGTTTCTGACATAAGGAATAAGATTTCTGATACTACAAGTTCACAAGGTGCAGTCTCAGATGGTCAGCATGAACAACATGAGGTGACACAAGATGATACAAGTAGTTCATAGAGAGCGCAAGACCAGAGAAAGTCAACTAGAGAGAGGAAAACACCAGTGTGGATGACTGATTTTGTGTCCTTAAACATTCACCAAGAAGTACCCTATGCCTTATCGAAGTATGTGTCTTATGGAAGGTTGTCCAAAGAGTATATGGCATATTGATAACGTTCAAATATACTTCTTGAAAAGAAATATAAACGATCGTATGCAATATATTTACCCAACTATGAGTCTACACCCCACACTTAAAATTTTGTTCGTCCTCGAACAAGCATTAAAACTCATCCCAAAAAAATCGTACTAGCAATGTCATCACTTTGGTTAATACAAACAATTAGGCTATCTACCAATTTCAAAACATCAAGTAGATTTCTCAATCATTATGCAAGTTATCTAAATAAACAACAAACCTCTAACCTTCTAACATCAAAGAAGGACTTTGAACTCATCAAATTTAAGTTTGTTCTCCTACTCTCATCAAAGAAAGTTAATAACATCACCTATCTATCATGAAACAAGTGCCCTCACAAGAAGAAATAGTCCACACACTCAAATCAAAAGATTGAATATAAATTAAGGACTTGGCATCAAAGAACACTCTCA
>NC_064290.1:17765011-17769307 GCF_019186545.1 Solanum stenotomum
AATCAAGCTTATGCTATGATTGTAAGTGATGAAAGTCATAAGGTAGTAGCTAAAAGTGCTGGAGTATTGGGAGTTATGCCAGGTGCACAGTTGCGAGATTATGAAATAGCTATGTATTCAAAAAATCAGGGACAAAGGCTTAAGAAAAACTATAATGTTCAGTGTGATTTTTGCAAGTTAAAGGGTCACATCAGGGAGAATTGTTGGAAGTTAATTGGCTACCCTCCTGATTTAAAGACCAAGAGAAAGCAAAGAATAGAAAGTGGTGCTGCCTATAATGTAGTGGTTGGTCAGTCTGGTGAACAATGCTCTCAAGTAAAGGCAAGGACATGTGATCAAGAAGATTCTGAAGTGCAGATGTCTATGATAAGCCAGATAGGTAAAGCAACTTTCACACAAGAGCAATATAATCAGATTCTAAAGATGATCCATACTAGCGGTATATCAACACAGGAGACTGAGGCAGTAGATGTGGCTAATGTCGCAGGTATAAGCAGTGCTTTTCTAGCTTGTTCTAAGTCACAACAGTGGATAATAGATACAAGAGCTACTCATCACATAGTGTCTGAATTAAGTCTGCTTGATGAGTCTTCTGTGGTAACGTCTGAAAAAGTAAAGAGGGTCTGTCTTCCTAATGGTGATACAACTGTAGTTGCTAATGTAGGGAAAAGTTGTTTGCCAGAGGGAAACAATATTTCTAATGTATTGCATATTCCTCAGTTCAATTATAATCTACTCTCAGTGTCCAAGGTAACAAGAGAATGGCAGTGTTCAATAAGTTTTTCCCTGATTTCTGTGTGTTCCAGGATCTCTACACTGGGAAGGTGAGAGCAATTGGAAGAGTTAATGGTAGTCTGTATTTCCTGGATGATCAGAGTGCTAAAAATGCAACTAGTTGTGGAGACAATGAAGTATTAACTACTAATACCGTGGAGAAGAAACAAGCAGAAGTGGACTTATGGCATATGAGGTTTGGACATGTATCTTCTAATGTACTAAAAAAGATTTTATCTGTTGAGAAGTATTTGGCTATAGAAGATAGAATAAAACAATGCTGTGTATGTCCTAGTGCAAAACAGACTAGGTTGTCATTTCCTTCTAGCAATATTAAAACTACTTGTTGCTTTGATCTCGTGCATATGGACTTGTGAGGGCCTTATAGAATTCCCACTATGAATGGAAATAGATTTTTTTTGACAGTTGTTGATGATTTCAACAGCATGACTTGGGTGTTTTTGTTGAAATTAAAGTCTGATGTGTATTTTCAAATTCAGCAATTTGTGAGTTATGTGCATATTCAGTTTCATAAGATAGTAAAGGTTATAAGAACAGATAATGGCTCTGAGTTTGTGAACTCATTGTGCAATAGTTTCTTTAAAAAACTAGGGATTATTCATCAGACAACCTGTGCCTACACTCCACAACAAAATGGAGTGGCTGAGAGAAAACACAGACATGTTTTAGAGGTCACAAGAGCACTAAGGTTTCAAGGGGAAATTCCGATAAAGTTCTGGGGATATTGTGTATTGGCAGCTGTGTATATTATAAATAGGTTACCAAGTTCAGTTATTCATTATCACACTCCTTATGAAAGGTTGTATGGAAAGAAACCTAATTGTGATCATCTTTGAGTAGTGGGGTGCTTGTGCTATGCTAAAGTTGTGAATGAGCATGACATGTGTTGTATGATATGGTGAATGATATTTTTTTTATAAGTAGAGATGTATCGTTTAGAGAAGATGTGTATCCATTTAAAGAAAAGAATAAGGTCCCTCAAAAACCTCAATATATATTTCCTTTGAGTGGACAACAATATGAGTTAGCTGACATAACCACAAGTGGAGAATTAGTGAAGGTTGTTTCTGACTTAAGGAATAAGATTTCTGATACTACAAGTTCACAAGGTGCAGTCTCAGATGGTCAGCATGAACAACATGAGGTGACACAAGATGATACAAGCAGTTCACAGAGAGTGCAAGACCAGAGGAAGTCAACTAGAGAGAGGAAGACACCAGTGTGGATGAATGATTTTGTTTCCTTAAACATTCACCAAGAAGTACCCTATGCCTTATCGAAGTATGTGTCTTATGGAAGGTTGTCCAAAGAGTATATGTCATATGTAGCAGCCTCTTCCTCAGTTACTGAGCCAACTACTTACTTAGAAGCCAGTAAAGACCTAAGATGGATACAAGCTATGAAGGATGAAATAAAATCTTTGAATCACAATAATACTTGGGATGTAGTTAGTCTACCTAAAGGCAAGAAATCAATTGGTTGTAGGTGGGTGTACAAAGTAAAGTATAAGGCTTCAGGTGAGGTAGAGAGATTTAAAGCTAGGCTAGTTGCAAAAGGATATAATCAAAGAGAAGAAATAGACTTTAAAGAGACTTTCTCTCCAGTGGTGAAGATGAAAACAGTAAGAACCGTGCTAACAACTGCAACAAGGAAAAAATGGTATATCCATCAAATGGATGTCTATAATACTTTTCTAAATGGTGATCTGACTGATGAAATATATATGGACTTGCCTCAGGGATTTGCAAGCCAGGGGGAGAATAAGGTGTGTAGACTAGTCAAATCCTTATATGGATTAAAGCAGGCTCCTAGGTAATGGAATACAATGTTGTCAGAGGCATTGGTGAGGTTTGGTTTTGTTCACAGTCAGTATGATCCCTCTTTGTATGTTGAGAAGACAACTGAAGGAGTCACACTTGTATTAGTATATGTAGATGATATGTTGATCACAGGTGATAGTTTGAAACTGATAGAGGAAACAAAAGTTGCTTTGCAGCAAGCTTTCAAGATGAAAGATTTAGGAAAATTAAGGTTCTTTCTTGGTATTGAATTTGCAAGATCCAACAAAGGAATTCTAATGTATCAAAGAAAATACACATTGGAATTGTTGTCTGAGTTGGGGTTAGGAGCAGCTAAGCCTACTGTCACTCCAATAGATTATAACCTAAAACTCACTTCACAACAGTTTGATGATCATGTAAAAACAATTAAACCAGGTGATGATCCACCTACTGATCAAATGGTATATCAAAGGTTAATTGGGAAGCTTCTCTATCTAACAATGACTAGACTTGATATAGCTTTTAGTGTGCAAACTTTGAGTCAGTTTCTACAAGATCCTAAGAAGTCACATATGGAAGCTGCACTTAGAGTGGTGAGGTATGTTAAAAATCAACCAGGTTTGGGAATTCTCCTATCTAGTAGTTCAGAAGAAAAGATTAGTGCCTACTGTGATGCTGACTGGGCAGCTTGTCCACAAACTAGAAGATCTGTAACTGGTTATTTTGTGAAACTAGGAGATTCACTAGTGTCATGGAAGTCAAAAAAACATACTACAGTTTCCAGAAGTTCTGCAGAGGCAAAATTCAGAAGCCTTGCAATAGTTGTAGCAGAATTGGTGTGGATACTAGGTTTGATGAAGGAAATTGGATGTGAGGTAACACTTCCAGTAAGTGTCTTCAGTGACAGTAAGTCTGCAATGCAAATAGCAGCAAATCCTGTATATCATGAGAGGACAAAACACATTGATGTTGATTGTTATTTCATTAGAGAAAAACTACTTCAAGGAATGATGACTACAAACTACATTCCAACACAACAACAACCAGCAGACATGTTAACTAAGGGGCTTACTAGAGTCCAACATACCTTTCTTATTTCCAAACTAGGAATGTGTGATATATTCTCCCCTTCCTAGCTTGAGGGGGAGTGTTGAGAGTAAGTGAAAGAAAGAAAAAATAGTTACTTCTAAAAGTTAGTTATAACTAACTTTTAGGTAGTTAAGTCTTGGAAAAAAAGTATCTCTCTATATAAGAGAGTCTTGTATGTAATTGTGGTTTAGTTTTTTCAGAATATATTTTCTCCAATAGAAAAGATACAGTATTCTTCTCCTCTTCTTCTCTTCTTCTCTTCTCCTCTTTTCTTTTAGATCAGTTCTGAAAACTATTGTTCCTAAGAACAATTTCATATCTAACTACTTAGATGAGTCTCATACCATCAGTTGCAATGATACTCACCAGAATACTCTTTTTTGTTGTACTCAAATGTCTTTAAAGGTTAGTTTTATCAACCTTCACAATGTTATTGAGGTTAAGATTTAATAATTTTGATAAATATATAGGTTAGGAGTCTTACCTAAACTCCTCCATCAGTTAGATGGACCTTTGAAAAATAAATTACTTATATACACACCTTTATTTTTCATAATTTTCATTATTTCCTACCATTATAAAATATCTCCAAAATTCCGCTTTTTCCTCCCAAACCCCACTGTTACTGATA
>NC_064290.1:17769498-17820331 GCF_019186545.1 Solanum stenotomum
TAGAAGAAAATTTATATTGTGTCTTGTATCTTGGTTCTTCGCTTCCTCCCAAATAATTATTTCTCTACACTATTTATAGATGTAGAAAACCCTAAATAAAATAATTAAGTTCAATACAAATTAGGAAAACAAAACCCAATTAAATTGGGTTTTCCGTCTCTTTTTTTTTTCGCGTTGCTGGAAGTGTACGCCGCTTCAAAATTGTGACAGCTTCAATACTTGGCACGTGTACAGCAAACATAACAATTAAAATTCATCAATTTGCAGCCGCCGTTTCCCCATATATATAAATATATTATTTTATTCAATTTAACTGTCTGCTTGATTTCTTTCTTGAACCTTCCATCTTTAATTCATTTTAGCTCCAAACTTCTTCATTTTTTCACCAATTTAATCCTACAAATAAAATATATCATTTAACACAATTCATAAAATTTAAGCTTAAAAGGGACAAATATAAATAATAAATGTGAGGAAATAATGATTAAAAATATATATTTTTAGCCTCACATCACATATGTAGCAGCCTCTTCCTCAGTTACTGAGCCAACTACTTACTTAGAAGCCAGTAAAGACCCAAGATGGATACAAGCTATGAAGGATGAAATAGAAGCTTTGAATCACAATCATACTTGGGATGTAGTTAGTCTACCTAAAGGCAAGAAATCAATTGGTTATAGGTGGGTGTACAAAGTAAAGTACAAGGCTTCAGGTGAGGTAGAGAGATTTAAAGCTAGGCTAGTTGCAAAAGAGTATAATCAAAGAGAAGGAATAGACTTTAAAGAGACTTTCTCTCCAGTGGTGAAGATGGAAATAGTAAGAACTATGCTAGCAACTGCAGCAAGGAAAAAATGGTATATCCATCAAATGGATGTCTATAATGCTTTTCTAAATGGTGATCTGACTGATGAAATATATATGGACTTGCCTCAGGGATTTGCAAGCCAGGGGGAGAATAAGGTGTGTTGGCTAGTCAAATCCTTATATGGATTAAAGCAGACTCTTAGGCAATGGAATACAAAGTTGTCAGAGGCATTGGTGAGGTTTGGTTTTGTTCAGATTCAGTATGATCCCTCTTTGTATGTTAAGAAGACAACTGAAGGAGTCACACTTGTATTAGTATATGTAGATGATATGTTGATCACAGGTGATAGTTTGAAACTGATAGAGGAAACAAAAGTTAGTTTGCAACAAGCTTTCAAGATGAAAGATTTAGGAGAATTAAGGTTCTTTCTTGGTATTGAATTTGTAAGATCCAACAAAGGAATTCTAATGTATCAAAGAAAATATACATTGAAATTGTTGTCTGAGTTGGGGTTAGGAGCAGCTAAGCCTACTGGCACTCCAATAGATTATAACCTGAAACTCATTTCACAACAGTTTGATGATCATGTAAAAACAATCAGGTGATGATCCTCCTACTGATCAAAGGGTATATCATAGGTTAATTGGGAAGCTTCTCTATCTAACAATGACTAGACCTGATATAGCTTTTAGTGTGAAAACTTTGAGTCAATTTCTACAAGATCCTAAGAAGTCACATATGGAAGCTGCACTTACAGTGGTGAGGTATGTTAAAAATCAACCAGGGTTGGGAATTCTCCTATCTAGTAGTTTAGAAGAAATAATGAGTGCCTACTGTGATGCTGACTGGGCAGCTTGTCCACAAACTAGAAGATCTGTAACTGGCTATTTTGTGAAACTAGGAGATTCACTAGTGTCATAGAAGTCGAAAAAACAGACTACAGTTTCCAGAAGTTCTGCAGAGGCAGAATTCAGAAGCCTTGCAACAGTTGTAGCAGAATTGGTGTGGATACTAGGTTTGATGAAGGAAATTGGATGTGAGGTAACACTTCCAGTAAGTGTCTTCAGTGACAGTAAGTCTGAAATGTAAATAACATCAAATCATGTATATCATGAGAGGACAAAACACATTGATGTTGATTGTTATTTCATTAGAGAAAAACTACTTCAAGGAATGATGACTACAAACTACATTCCAACACAACAGCAACCAGCAGACATGTTAACTAAGGGGCTTACTAGAGTCCAGCATACGTTTCTTATTTCCAAACTAGGAAAGTGTGATATATTCTCCCCTTCCTAGCTTGAGGGGAGTGTTGAGAGTAAGGGAAAGAAAGAAAAAATAGTTAGTTCTAAAAGTTAGTTATAACTAACTTTTAGGTAGTTAAGTCTTGGAAAAAAGATATATCTCTATATAAGAGAGTCTTGCATGTAATTGTGGTTAAGTTTCTTTTTTCAGAATATATTTTCTCTAATAGAAAAGATACATAATTCTTCTCTTCTTCTCTTCTCCTCTTTTTCTTTTCGATCAGTTCTGGAAACTATTGTTCCTAAGAACAATTTCACATAGTATCAACTTTAATCGTTGCCACATTCAATTGAGAAATCATACCTTTTGAGGAAAAATCTTTGTGAAGCAGAGGCTCCAAGTTGCAGATGTTGCTGAAGTGCAAGAACTCAATTGCCCATTGAGTTTTCTTGTTTGAAAGACAAATTGGGTGGGTTGGTGTTACATATTAGGTCGGGTTAAGTTATTGGGTCGGGGCGGGTTATATCCAAATTTGAATTAGTTTAAATTGAATAGTTCATTTGATCTCAGTCGTACACGTGTCCTCTATTAGTCATAAGGGTATATTTTTGGCCCAAAAGTACAACGGGAGGGGTATATTTAGCCTGAAAGTATAACTAGGGGTATATTTAAACTATTTCATATAGTACAAGAGTATATTTGGCCCTTTGCCGTTGATTTTATAAAGTGGACAAGTATTGTTGGATATTCTAAAATAGTATAGTGGACAACTAGTGTTGGACGGATGGAGTATAAGTCATCTAAACATTGAAAGTTAAATAATATTTAATAGTACAGATAAAATAGACACAAAATGATAAATTATTCATTGGTTTTATAAAGTGTATAAGTATTGTTAGACATCTCACAATAGTATAGTAGACAAGTAAAGATGGATGAATGGAATATCTAGGAACATCTATTTTTAGTAAGAAAGACATATAAGGGAGCAGGGGCGGACCTAGAGTAAATCCCCTCATCAAAAAATTACATTGTATATTTAAGGTATTTTAAAGAATTTTTATGTCTAGATATTGATTTTGAACCTTCTAAATGTAAGATTAGAGGGTGACTTAGTGGTCAAGAGGTTCAAAACTCATCTTGAGGTTCCAAGATCAAATCTTAGGCACTATTTTTTTTTTGAACCCCCTTTAATGGAAATCTTGAATCCGCCATCGGAAGGGAATATAACCTCCTATCTATTTCAATTATCATTTTAGTCAAACGAATTTAATTGAAAAGTAAGTATTTATTTTAGAAAAAAATTGAAGAAGATGGTGATTTTTAACCTTAATCTAGTGAATGACCTATACAAAATTTCAAAAGTCTCATCACCAATTATCATCCATTTTGAGCAATATATAAACAGTAATTTAATCAAACTATCGCACTTCGAAAAAAAAGGTCTGATATACTATTATTTGTTATTTGGATTAAATAATTTCTCAATTACCTTTTCTTCATTTTTTTTTTTTAAAAAAGTTCTTCATATTCCAAAGAAATATTAAAGCCATTTTGTAGCTTGAGTTTCTGATTTCCTCAATTTTGTTGGTTCCATAGAGAAGTGCGAGGATAATATTGTCATTTACGAATCAAAGCAACAAAAAATGTGTTCTCTACTCTACCCTTTAAAATAATTATTATTTTAATTTATCTTTAAAATGTTGTGCTATTACATTAAATTGATTTTAAATTTTTTTATTTTGTAATTTTATATGTCACGTGAAAAACTAAAATTAAAAAATTATTAAAAATAAAAAGTAACATACTTTTTCAAGTGGAACGAAAAAATGTACCCCTTCCATCCCATTTAATTCAATACAAAGTTTTAAAAAACGAATTTTGAAACTTGGCATCTAATATAAGACCTTATATGTTTTGAGGGTTATAGGTAAAAGTACAATTTTAATTTAAGTTATTTAAAATTATAATAAAATAACAATTCTTTTTTAAACGAATTCAAAAAAAAAATATCACATGAAATTAGAACGAACGCAGAGTAGAACAAATAAGGAACCGAGAATATCAGAAATTCTTCGAATAAGTTTGTTACCAATAAGATTTAAACACGTGTTAGTGAGCCTCGGAAGATCTATAGGTTCGGATCCTAACCTATCCAGATTTCCGAGCCTGTTGATTCTCGGAAGTGGGACCCAGTATACAGCTACCAGACACGCTTTCCAAGGCCAACGTTATGCTGCTGACGCAAACAAGTAGTGATTCTATTGTTTTTGGAATGTAGTCACTGAATTTGTGGGTACATTACAAAGGTTGTCATCATTTTGGCTACAATTTTGTTTTTTTCTTTTCCTTTAAATAAATATACCACTGTATTGGGGATTCAAAGATATTTTTATTTCAAAAAGTTTGAAGAATTCAATTCAAATTCACACAAAAATTAAAAAGTAAGTTGATCATTAATCTGAATTTCTATTGCGCATGTTATTACGTGTCAACAAACATACACTTAAGTTTGGACCAAACAGCTATTAATACATTAAATTTCTCCTGACTTAGATTGATTTGTGGGGATTATTTTAAAATCATCTCCAATTCAACATTATTTTTTTAATATCAAATTCTATATATTTTGATGTAAAATTCAGTTTTTTGAACTCTAACTCAATACTATATTGGTGTGTGAATAGTGTCACACAAAATTTGAATTTGAAGATTCTCCCAATTTTTATTCAAAATTGTCGAAAATTTTTTGAGATTCAAAATTCTTCTCTCCATTCATCGAAGAACCTTTCAGTTTTGATTCAAAATTATCGAAAAAAAATTGAGATTTAAAATTCTTCTCCCAGTCCATCGAAGATCCTTTCAATTTTGATTCAAAATTGTTACAATTTTTGAGAAGATACATCATGAATATCTTCGTTAGTCTGTACTTTGAGGTGAAGAAACATGAGCCGAAATTTGCAATGTATTTACTATGTATTGATACAACACGCAAAAGGGCTGGAGAGATGTTGTGTAGTCAATTTTTTTATTTTTGATCTCAAGATGTTGTGTAGTCATTTTTTTGTATATATTTGTATCATTGGTTATTGTAATGTATCTGATACTTGATGTTAGATCGATACATTAGTGTGTGCTAGTTATTAAGTATCAGATACATGTAGTTTTAGTTGCCAAAAAAATGGATATTTAGTAGTAATGTATATGAATGTATCATGGTAATATGTATATCAAATACATGTGATACACATTAGCTATTAATATGTATCTGTATTGGTTGCCAAGCTAAAGTTTTGACTTCTTTCATATCACGACCCGAGCCTACACGCTAGACGTGGCTGGCACTCGAGAACCATTGTTGGTCCCCAAGCGAATCCTCATCCTGGCTAACTACAAGTTGAAGACTAACTCAAGCATAAATAAGCATCAAATTGAAAGAAATGTTTAAAATAGTTTACTGAATCGCAAAACTGAATTGAATATACTGAGTATGAAACATAAGTTTTAAATAAAACATCTGAAACTGAAAGACTCACCAAAATTGTCTATCTATGAACCTCTACTATACAAAGATGAGTGTCGGGACAAGACCCACGCTCAACGAAACTACTACTAACAACTCAGAAAACTGGAGTCCTCTGAAAGCAAGGAGGTCTTACTCAAAAGTTGGCGAGCCGACGAAGTGATCTCAACGGACTCTTGTTGAGGATCCTAATAACCTGTATCTGCATCATTAAAATGATGCAGGTCGAATGACATCATTACATTGAATGTACGAGTATGTAATATAGCTGAATAACAAATAATAAACTAAATGACTAAAATAGATTATATACAAGCTCAACTAAATATAAAATATTAAAGGAATGAAATCATTTAAAACTTTACAAAAATTACTTACTCATCTGTGAACTCAACTTATTAAGTGATACAACAAAAATATACTTTTTAATTATATTTGGGAGATTCTCAAACCGACAACCATCACTATGAGCTAAGTGGTGATACAACGTCTAATCCACGTTGCCAGAACTTCTCTATATCGTGATGGGATATAGAACACCTTAACTAAGTGGATCCACTAAGCAATAATGATTCATCTAAAAATTATGATCTTGTATCCATGTGGGCAAGACATGATTTATGGGGGCTGTGAGTCGTCTAAACTCTCCCCTATATCAGTGCTCAATACTACTCCCAATAATATATATTACTTCTCAAATGTATAAAAACATTACTTTTTTTCTTTGCTTAATGAAAAAAATATATTCTGGATTGAGATAATTACTCAAAAAGGGGTCTCTCTAAGAGGTAACTGATCTATACTTAATCTTTCTGAAAACACTTTTTTAACTTTTCTCAAAAAGGTCTACTCTTTTTCTTCATGTAAAAATCAAACCTTTGGGAAATACTTAGTTCCCTTATACTCTTTCTCAAACTGTTCTTTACTTCCTCAAAACTCAATTTTAAACAATAATGTTTTATTTAAAAGATCCTTCATATGAATTCGTTGAATACTCAAAATAGGATTCATGCTGAAAAATAGTCATGAACAATCAACTCAATAATCACAATTTACATTGTATGACAATTCTATGATTTGGAATAGGAATTCAAAATCAACAACTCAAGAATTCAGAAGCTCAATATCAACTCATCTCAAGAATACTGAAATCTAAGGATAGAACCCTAGATAACTCTTTTACTGATTTGAAAATAGATGTAGGGCGTGAGGACGAACTAGTCCAACACTATGATAGCCTTACATACCTGGGAGAACAAAGTTCTTGGAGAATTAAATGAAATTTGAAGAACGCTCGAAAACCCTAGCTTTCCTCCTCTTGAATCGTTGCTAAGTTTTTGAAGTGTTAAAGAACGTAAAATAATGTTTTAACACTGTTTAGATCTTATTATGTGAAAAAAGATGTGTTGTAGGATTAGAAAGGGTGGAAAAAGACTAAATGACCCTTCTTAAAAAGATGTCAAAACAGTCCACGGGACCATCTACGGGTCGTGGATTCATCCATGGACCGTAGATCCCATTCGTGGATTCTATATTGAGTTTTTAAGGCTAAAAAGTCCATTTATAGGTCCAAACAATGGCCAGTATGTCCACCTACGGGCCGTCGATTAGTTCCGTAGGATTTGGGTCCAAAAAGTTGGCCCCCAGTACTCTAATAAAGGCCTGACAGGATGGGGCATCGTTCAAACCACGACCCGTCGATTGGAGTCGTCATTCACATATTCAGAAAACTCTGGTTTGGTAGTCTTTGGTAAAACGGTCATAACTTTTTACTCCGACCATGAAATGATGCAAACTTGGTGGCGTTGGAAAGAGGATTCAAAGACATTTAATTTAGTAGTTCATAGGCCACCTAATTCATTATGATCTGGGAGATATGATTGTTTAAAGTTGACCTAAGTAGAATTTTATGTCAAAACTTAATCGGAAATAAAGGTTTTAACTCAACTTTGTGCTAGGGGGTTCTTGTAACCTTATGTCATATCTAAATCCATTATAATACTAAATAAATGACCTTAACGCCTAAGAACAATTAAGAATCACTTGGTACGACCTTATACTCAAATGAAGAATGCTTCAAGTCTTAATTTAGAAATTTTTGAGGTGTTACATTAAGGAGGTAGTAGAAAATTACATCAATGCACTGTACAATGTATCATAAACATTGAAATATAAGAGTTAAAAAGATAAATATCATAATTTGATACATAATAAAGTAGTCAACATTGTCACTGTTATGTAACATATACCTATTATTGGAACTGATACATAGTACTCTAATTATAAAACATTATGATTTATGTATCAAGATTATTATTAGATAATATACACATATACATAGTCTTATAAGTGGTTAAGACTGAACAAACATTAAAGATTATATATACATAACACGTAATTGATTTGGTACTGTCTATATAGCCTTTTGAATTTGAATAGGATTGAAGATGCATTGTAGAACTTGATGCATATAAATGATACATTAGGTAGTGTTTATGTATCAAGTACATTTATATTGAGTAGGATAAACTGTAGCACTTCAGAAATTAGTAGGCTAAACTAGAGATTAACGTGAGGGTTAGAGTCACGAATATAACTCCCCGTACTTAAAAATAAAGGGTTCTGTGTTAGAACGTCAAGGTACGACCCCCATGGACCAACCATGGGTCCTTGAAGAGGACCCTAGAAAACTGCCTGGACAGTGACCAATGGAAGGACCTACGCCACGTTGGTCAGTCCACGCTCTGTGGATGGGGACGTAGGTAAAGGTCCTGAAATCATGCTACCAGAATCCAAACCACAATTCACCAGCACGGGTCATGGGTCCAACCACGGTCCATCAGTGAGGGTCAATAGGTGGTGACCTGGGAGTTGATTTAGTGGTTAAGTTTAGGGGCACTTTGGGGTTTTTCGGTTTTAATTAATATTAAGTGATATCATTTTAGCCTAATTTAGACCACCTATATAAGTATTTTAGACCACTAAATTAATTCATTCACCTCATTATTTCTAAAACCAAAATCAATTCCCAAAACTTCATCCTCACCAAATATTCTCTCTCTAGAAAACTCAAAGAAGAAGAAGAATGAAGTTAGAGCTAGGGTTGAAGAAGATAGGGTCTTCACATAAAATTCATAGGGCTTTGTTGCTAAGGTATGGTAGCGTTTAATACATGGATAGAATTCATCCATGGAGCCCCTTAAGAATCCCAATTTCAAAGATAGAAATCCCCAAAAGCTAGGGTTTGATTCCAAAGTCATGGGTTCCTTTAAAAACAATTCTAATGATTGAATTACTTTATATTATGATTGAATTGATGATTTATTATGGTTTTTATGTTGAAATACCCAAGAACTCATGAAATCCCCTTATTTCCCAATTATGATCTTGTGATGTGAGTTTGTTGATGAAAGAAAAATATTATGACATTATGCTTGTACTTAATTGGGCTACTTGAATTATGTTGATATCCATGTCTAATGTAGTGAATTCTGGATGTGTTGATTTTCTATGAGCTTTGGCCCTTGAAAGGGTAAATTATGATATTATGCATGTTTATGAAGTCTTTGTACATAAGAACACTTTGAGAGTGAAGTGTCTATGATTATGATCTAGTTGTTGTGTTGTTGAAAGTTTATTCTCATATACACACTTATGCATGAATATGATATGATGTGAAAGGTTTTCTCACAATATGATTATTCTAAGGTTGAAAGACTTTCTCACCTATTGAATCTATAGGTAGACATGGACGGTGAAAGACTATTCTCACGCATGATCTAATGATCTATCTTAATGAATCAATTTATGACTTAATATGTACTCCATGGGAATTAATGCTTAGCACCGAGTGGATATTGAATATGAGATGCAAGCTTTTACATTAGTTGAGTCTGGGTTCCCAAAGTATGTCTCATGAGATGGAGACCTTCTACCTTAGTTGAGTCTGGGTTTCTAGTAGCAATCTCCTTATCCCATAAACTATGTTCCCTCATAGGTTATTTAACTAATGGATCCACTTAAACTAAGAGTATGGTTCTACCTTAGGCAAGTAGGACAACCCTTTTCGGTGTGGGTAACACTGGGGGTCCATGTATAGCTCACATAGTCTCATGTCGGTTAAGACTTATTCCCACAATGACAAGAACAAAAATATGAACTATGAACTATGGTTACTCAAGAAGTTTTACTTAGCATGGGTGAGATATATTGGGTTTTATTCATGCATTGCACAAGTATGCTTTAAGGGTATTTATGAAGTGTTCTCTTATGTTATGATGATACATGTATTGACTATGCTTAGGACTTATGCTTTTCCACTATCTTCATGATGATGTTCAAACTTCGTAAATTGCATGCATTCAAATGAAATGTCTCATTTTGCATGTTTTCAATGTTTTTATGTATGGCTATCATACTTAGTGCATTTTTGTACTAACACCTACTTTTCCTACATTTTCCCCAAGTGTAGGGTCTGGTTCTCAAGGTGATCATTGTTGTGGCTAAAGCTTGGACTTGTTTATTCTCCTAGCTTGTTAGTGAGTCCTCATAATTCGAGGACGGATTTTATCTCATTGTAGTTCATTTCTTGTATTTCCTTTTCGGACTATGTTGTATAGGTTATGTCCCTTTATCATTTTGAATATTGTAATAAATGTCTATGTTGAGACTTAGAGTCTAGACTTCGGCTTTCCCTTTATGAAAAATTAAACTTGAAATGTGTTTTTACTCTTATTGTTCTGTTGCTTATGTTATCAGGACTAAGTGGCTCTTATGGAGTCCTTCGGGGTTCTGTACGCCATGTTACATCTAGAGGGTACCCCTGGATCGCGACAAACTTGGTATCAGAGCACAAGGTTTAGAATAATCCTATGATGATGTCACATAAGCCACATCTAGTAGAGTCTTGTTCATAAGTGTGAAGCGCGTCACATTTATGAATGAGAGGCTACAAGATGATTAGGAAACTCCATTTCTTTCATTACTCTTAAGTCGTGCCATAGAGTTTAACTCTATAAAGTCTTTCCCCTAATCCTTGACCTATGTTCTTCAGGATATGAATAATAGAATGGCTAATGCTAGAAGGATGGAGGGTGACAATGTGGAATAAAGAGCTCTTTCTCAAGCTCCGGTTGATCCTTTGGTTGAGAATGTTACTCATGCAGAGTTTAGGGCGACTCTTCAATTGTTGGATCAAGCCGTGATGGCTCAAGCCAATAAAGAGGTTATAGTTCCGGTGAATCCTAATATGAATTCGACGGCTTCAAGAGTGAGAGATTTTGCAAGAATGAACCCCCCCCCGAAATTTATGGCTCCAAAGTGGAAGAGGATTCTCAAAGGTTTATCGACGAGGTCTATAAGGTACTTGCTATTATGGGGATGACTTCGGAAAAGAACGTGGAGTAGCCGCTTACCAATTGAAAGAAGTTGCTCAAGTGTGGTATGATCAATGTAAGGGTGAGAGACCAGTAGAAGCAGGTCTCATAGAGTGGGAATTGTTTAAATCGACATTCCTTGACAGATTTTTCCCCTAGAGCTTAGGGAAGCAAAGGTGCAAGAGTTCATTAACCTTCGTTAAGGAAGTGTGAGTGTGAAAGAGTATGCCCTAAAGTTCACCCAACTATCCAAGTATGCTCCAACTATGGTAGCGAATTTGAGGGCTAAGATGAGTAGTATCCGACTTGGTTGAAAAAGAGTGTCGTACGGCAATGCTCCTCCATGATATGGATATCTCAAGGCTCATGGTGTACTCTCAACAAATTGAGGAATCAAAACTTAAGGAAAAGAATAGGGACGTCAAAAGAGCTAGTGCCGGTGATGGAAACTTCTCCAATGACAGGTCCGATGGACAAGGTCAACCAAGGTTTAGACAAAAGTTTTCCAACCAAGGTTCCTCTAGTGCTCCCCCAAGGGTCAACAAAGATAGGGTTTCCAACCCTAAACCTCGAGGAAGTAATGGTAGTGGCTCTTTTGTGACTAGGCCTATTTTTGCAAAATGTGGAAAGAAACATGATGGTAAGTGCCTAGTTGGCACAAATGGTTGCTTTAGTTGTGGAAAGAGTAGCCACAAGATGAGAGATTTTCTAATGTTCAAGGTTAAGGGGAGAGAAGACAACCAAGCTCCTCCAAGCGGTTCAAACTCCAATGCTCCAAAGCAAAATCGCTTTTATGCTTTCCAAACCTAAGGTGACCAAGAGAGCTTTCCAGATGTAGTGACCGGTATGTTAAAAGTCTTTCTTATTGATGTGTATGCCTTGTTGGATCCCAGTGCTACTTTATCTTTTGTGACACATTATGTGGCCATGAAGTTTGATATGCTCCCCGAAGTGTTATTAGAACCTTTTTCTGTCTCTACTTCTGTTGGTGATTCTGTGGTGGCTAAGCGGGTTTATAGAAGATGTCTCGTTTCCTTATTCCATAGAGTTACTCTTTTTGACTTGGTAGAGCCTGACATGTTAGACTTTGATGTGATTCTTGGTATGGATTTGTTGCATGCATGTTATGCCTCTATTGATTGTAGAACTCGGGTAGTTAGATTCCAATTTCCGAATGAGCCTATCTTAGAGTGGAAATGGGGAAATTCTATGCCTAGAGGTCAATTTGTGTCCTATCTTAAAGCTGGGAAGATGATCTCGAAAGGTTGTTTTTACCATGTTATTAGGGTAATGGATGTAGATTCTGAAACCCCTTCTCTTAAGTCGGTTCCCGTGGTTAATGAGTTCCCAAAATTTTTCCTGATGATTTGCCCGGTATTCCTCCCGAGTGGGAAATAGAGTTTAGTATTGATCTTCTTCCTGATACGCAACCTATTTCTATTCCTCCATATAGAATGGCTCCGTCCGAGTTAAAGGAGTTGAAAGATAAACTAAAGGATTTGTTAGACAAGGGTTTCATCCGACTGAGTATCTCTCCATGGGGTGCTCCCGTGTTGTTTGTTAGAAAGAAGGATGGGTCTCTTAGAATGTGCATTGATTATCGTCAATTGAATAAAGTGACCATTAAGAACAAGTATCCCTTTCCAAGAATTGATGATTTATTTGACCAACTTCAAGGGGCTAGTTGTCACGACTCGAGAACACCCTTTAGTCGTAACCGGCTTATTCGACCTCAAAGAGGTCAAATACAAGCCTCATGGATCATTCATTGCATACGATACTTAAAAAAAAAATTAAAACTTTCTTCACACACGAAGATACTTTCATAAAATAGCAAGCGGAAGACTTTTTAGACTTTATCCAAGATGTCTCAAAACCATCTAATACTTGAATACAACATTGGGACTAAGCCCACTCAAAACTATAACAAAACTACAAGACATAAAGGAATATGTTGGTTATTGTCCTCGAATCTATGAGGACTCACCAAGTCTTCATCTTCAAACACCTTAGAACCCTATCCATCAACCATGGAATATCAACATCTCCAAAAATCCCTACACTATTGTCAAAAGGGAAAGAAAGGGGTTAGCACAATTAAGTATTAAGTATGGAAACCATGCAAAAAAAATGCTAAAAAGGACATTTGGTTGAAAGTCATGCCTTATGCCATTTTAATAAAACTTCATGAACATTGACATATTAGGCATATTATAGAACATAACCAACATATAAGACATTAACCACATTATAGACATACTCAACACTTTCACCAAGTAACTCATTTCATCATCCAAGGACCCTTGTCTAAAATTACCCTAAGATACACTTGAGTGAGACATGAAGTGGCCGCCCATACAACCTCTTCATACACACCTAAGTGTTCCTCAAGGCTACTATAGAAAAGAACCATCACGCTTCAAGGTAACATACTAAGTAACTCACTTCATTAACATAAGCTATTTATTCAACAAATCATTTAGACAATAAGTCAACACTCTTCTTTAAAATCATTTAGGACACGTTCATGCATTTAGGGGACTTCACACTTTAGTCATATATACTTAGGGAACTCACTTTAGCACCTTCAAAGCCTACCCATGCCATGTGTAGATAGCATCCCATACTACTACCTACATGTTGTAGAACATATCAAGTAACTTGAGTTCACACTAAGGATATCAAGTTCTACATTTAAATATCCAAGTGTCAAGAATGCTCATAGCACAAATTTCCATGAGATTCAATAACAAGGCTCGCCCAATATATACATCATGTCGTCACACCATGCACAAACGAGTATCAAGAAGGGCCGACGCCCTGTATCAAAAAGGGTCAAAGCCCAATAATCAAGAGAACCAAGAACCATATTAAAAATGGCTTTCTAATTCATACTTAAAATGGACAACTTCCATTCATAAGACGGACTAAAAATCCAGAGTCAAGATGACAAGTGATCCGAATTAAGAGGCATGCCAAGAGTGACAAAGTCACAGCCACAAGAAGGACAAGGTCCTAACAAGAGTGCCAGGTGATCAAACAATCAATACAAGTGGGCGAGTTACACAAGCGTCCTTAACTTCTCAAAGGATACCAATACAACAATGCAAACCGACAAGAGTAACCAAGGTACCAAGATCAAATTTTGGATATACTAGCAGTTAAAATAGTGCAAATACAAGTTTATACACAAACCTCGGGCTTTAGCATAGAAACAGTCCGACAAAACATCAAGAATTCAAACCGTAGCCCGACCAACGTATCAAGGTTCTCAGCTTGTACACGAGTATATATAACCTTAAAAATACAATTACATAACTTATTTAACTTCTATTAGCTCAGTAATGTCGACGTAAAACAGGATCATTATCGCAAGTAAGTCTAGCATGTACAAATACAACTATGCTCCCAAAACAGTGAATCTGTCCAGCCTGGTACCCCAAGTCGCAAGTTAGATTTGAATAGGAAAACGATAAAACTAAACTTTATAACCTTTATGAAAGATGTAACTACATCTCTTAAGGTTGCAAACAAACAAGAATCACCGCAAAATACATTTTGTACAAAAAGATATATTTAAAACACTAACAGCTGATCATCCAAGATTTCAATTTCCAAAATCTGGGCAGAACTTGCCCTATGTTGCGTCCCACATTTCGTATCCATAACAGTTAAATTAGCGTTTTACATAAACATAAGAGTTGTAGGTATACGAGTTAGCTTTCCAAATCATATTTATTCATTGTAAACGAAGTTCTAGAGAACAAGATATGCATAAATTACCAAACACTACCGAGCTCAGAAACAAATTTCATCACTTACATATGAAAGGAATGCCATAGCCTATCGATTTATATCCAACATAGCTTTTCATTTATCAAGAAGAGCACCTAAGTCTACCAAGTCAAGAGATGACATTCAACAATATAAGGCACTTCACATTCCATCATCTTCATTCATAAGTGTTAAGAGAGAACATACTTTTAATCACAATACAATAATACTTTATTCACGATCACCTTGGGATCACATGTACACATTTATATTCACAACATGATTACCTTTACTTCATTAGATTCTCATCCAAACCCTTTACATCACATTCACATTTATGATATCATGTCAAAACTTCAATTCCTCATATAATGCCTTCAAGGCCATAATCATAATACATTCAATAAGTAGACACCTCCACCAAAAGTGGATCACACATCAATCTATCACAATTCTATATCAATTCTACATTAACAATAAAGTTAGGTCAACTTACCCTTTTTCAAAGCCACAATCACCATTCCTCAATTCTTCAACAATTCTCAATAGATAAACATAGATAATAATAGAAATCAACTATTCAACTCAACCTAAGCATATTTCCATCATCATTCAATAATAAACATTCAACCCACTTCATAAGCCAAATTTAGGAAACTTGGAAAGACATGAGTTCATGGACTTTTCCTTCTTAAAACCATCAATAAACATCAATAATAACATAAATCATCATTAAAAATCATTTAATGCAAGAACCCATGCTAGAACCGAAATTAGGACTTTATTGAGTTTTTGAAGAACTTTCAAAACACTTTGATTTGGCTCCTTGAATGGAAAAGGAATCAAGGATAAAGGATCCCCATACCTTAATCATCAAGAACCAAACGAAATTGAAGAAGAAATCAGTAGCCACCATCAATCCTAGTTCCATCTTTCACCTTGAGTTTCCATGGGGTTCTAGAGAGAACCTTTTTGAAAGAGGGATTTTGATTTTTGAAGAATGAATTACAAAAAAATACCTTTTTAAATGTTTTAATACCTTATATTGCTATTTAAAAATAATATAAAATATACCAACTTCTTAATTTAACTAAAAAAAATAATATTTATGAAAACGCCCCTTGCCCACATGGACTTACCAAATAAAACTGAGGCAAAGTCCAAGGGAGCTTCGAAGGGCAGTTTTGCCTTTCGCCTTCCTTGAACCCTCTCTTGAACTTGTACTTCGTCAAATTTTTGGAAAATTTCATAACTCCAATTTATGCTAAAACTTTTAAGATTCATACGTTAGGCTCTAGTTTCACCTATAAATTTTTAGGTTCACTACACTAGTTATTTCTCCAAGATTGATATTCGTTCGAATTATCACCAATTGACGGTGAGAGGGGTTGATAATCCCAAGATGACTTTCCGAACTCAGTATGGTCATTATGAATTTCTAGTGATGTCGTTTGATCTAACCAATGCTTCGGCGGCGTTTATGGACTTGATGAATAAAATGTTTAGGCAATACCTAGACATGTTTGTGATTGTGTTTATCGATGATATTTTGACATATTCAAGGAGTGAGAATGAACATGTAGACCATTTGAGAATTGTTTTGTAAGTTCTTAAGGACCAACAACTTTTTGCAAAGTTTAGCAAGTGCCAATTTTGGTTAAGGTCCGTAGCTTTCCTTGGTCATATTGTGTCAAGCAAGGGGATTGAGGTAGATCCTAAGAAGACGGATGCGGTCAAGAGTTGGCCTAGACCTCTAACTCCTTCTGACATTAGAAGCTTTTTGGGTTTGGCCAATTACTATAGAAAGTTTTTTGAGGGATTTTCTTCCATTGCTTCTCCTTTGACGGCTTTGATTCAAAATAAAGCTAATTTTGTGTGGTCGGAATCTTGTGAGAAAAGTTTCCAAGAATTAAAAGATAGACTTACTTCCGCTCCTGTGTTGACCTTATCGGAAGCTACAGATGATTTTGTGGTATATTGTGACGTCTCTAGAGTTGGGTTGGGATGTGTGTTTATGCAAATGGTAAAGTGATTGTCTATGCTTCAAGGCAACTTAAAATCCATGAGAAGAATTATCCTAACCATGACCTTGAGTTAGCGGCGGTTGTGTTTGCCTTAAAAATATGGAGGCATTATTTGTATGGGGTCCATGTGGATATTTTCACCGATCATAAGAATCTACAATATGTGTTTAGTCAAAAGGACTTGAATATTCGTCAAACAAGGTGGTTAGAACTCTTGAAGGATTATGATATGAGTGTCCTTTACCACACCGGTAAAGCTAACGTGGTAGCGAATGCTCTTAGTAGATTGTCCATCGGTGGTGTGGCTCATGTAGAGAATGAAAAGAAAGAGTTGGTTCGTGATGTTCATAAGTTGGCCCGACTAGGTGGTCAACTAGTGCATTCCGCCAAGGTGGTTAGAAATCTTAAAGGATTATGAAATCATGCTCCCAGAACCCAAACCACAGTTCACCAACACGGGTCGTGGGTCCAACCACGGTCCGTCAGTGAGGGTCCGTGGGTGCTGACTTGGGAGCTAATTTAGTGGTTAAGTTTAGGGGCACTTTGGGGTTTTCGATTTTAATTAATATTAAGTGATGTCATTTTAGACTAATTTAGACCACCTATATAAGTATTTTAGACCACTAAATTAAATCATTCACCTCATTATTTCTAAAACCCAAATCAATTCCCAAAACTTCATCCTCACCAAAAATTCTCTCTCTAGAAAACTCAAAGAAGAAGAAGAAGGAAGTTGGAGCTAGGGTTGAAGAAATTAGGATCTTCACATCAAATTCATAGGGATGTGTTGCTAAGGTATGGTATCTCTTCATCCATGGATAGAATTTATCGATGGAGCCCCTTCAAAATCCCAATTTCAAAGATAGAAATCCCCAAAAGATAGGGTTTGATTACAAAGTCATGGGTTCCTTTCAAAAATGATTCTAATGATTGTATTACTTTATATTATGATTGAATTGATGATTTATTATGGTTTTTATGTTGAAATCCCTAAGAACCCATGAAATTCCCTTATTTCCAAATTATGATCTTATGATGTGGGTTTGTTGATGAAAGAATGATATTATGAGATTATGCTGGTAGTAATTGGGTAACTTGAATTATGTTGATATCCATGTCTAATGTAGTGAATTCTAGATGTGTTGATTTGATATAAGCTTTGACCCTTGAAAGGGCAAATTATGATATTATGCACGTTTATGAAGTTTTTGTATATAAGAACACTTTGAGAGTGAAGTGTCTATGATTATGATCTAGTTGTGTTGTTGAAATGTTATTCTCATATACACATTTATGCATGAATATGATATGATATGAAAAATTTTCTCACAATATGATGATTCTAAGGTTGAAAGGTTTTCTCACCTATTGAATCTATATGTGACATGGACGGTGAAAGGCTTAGCACCGAGTGGATATTGAATAAGAGATGGAAGCTTTTAGACTAGTTGAGTTTGGCTTCACAATGGGACATTCTACACTAGTTGAGTTCGGGTTCCCAAAGTATGTCTCATGAGATGGAGACCTTCTACCTTAGTTGAGTCTGGGTTTCTAGTAGCAATATCCTTATCCCATAAACTATATGCCCCCATAGGTTATTTAGATAGTAAGATCCACCAAAGCTAAGAGTATGGTTATATCTTAGGCGAGTAGGACAACCCTTTTCGGTGTGGGTAACACTGGGGGTCCATGTATAGCTCACATGGTCTCATGTCGGTTAAGGCTTATTCCCACAATGACAAGAACAAGACTATGAACTGTGAACTATGGTTACTCAAAAAGCTTTACTTAGCATGGGTGAGTTTTATGGGGTCTTATTCATGCATTGCACAAGTATGCTTTGAGGGTATTTATGAAGTGTTCTCTTATGTTATGATGATCGATGTATTGACTATGCTTATGACTTGTGTTTTTCCACTATCTTCATAATGATGCTCAAACTTCGTAAATTGCATGCATTCAAATGAAATGTCCCTTCTTCTTTTTTTTTTTGCATGTTTTCAATGTTTTTATGCATGGCTATCATACTTAGTGCATTTTTATGCTAACACCTACTTTTCCGACATTTTCTCCAAGTATAGGGTCCGATTCTCAAGGTGATCATCGTTATGGCTAAAGCTTGGACTTGCTTATTCTCCTAGCTTGTTGGTGAGTCCTCATGATTCGAGGACGGATGGTATCTCATTGTAGTTTATTTCTTTTATTTCCTTTTCGGACTATGTTGTATGGGCTGTGTCCCTTTCTCTTTTCGAATATTGTGATAGATGGCTATGTTCAGCTTAGAGTCTAGACTTCCGCTTTTCCTTTATGAAAATTTTAGACTTGAAATGTGTTTTTACTCTTATTGTTCTATTGCTTATGTTATGAGGACTAAGTGGCTTGTATGGAGTCCTTCGGGGTTCTATACGCCATGTTACATCTAGGGGGTACCCCTGGCTCGTGACATAAACACTACCCAAATATTCAACAACATTGGGGTTATGTATCAATACCTTATATGTGAACATGATACATTGTAAACAAAGGTTATTGTAGTTGTTATGTATCGGAGTAGTGATTACACTAACAAAGTCTAATTTAAAAATCAAAATAAATGAGATACATTGAAAATCTGCAAGTTTGATAGTGATGGCCATGCAGATCCAACTTTTCCCTTTTTTGGCGTTTTTTCAACAATAGATTTAGAACTCGAGCATGCATCATTTTTTTACGTTTTCACTCTCAAATTCTCATGATTAATGAGTCATTTCATTGTTTGTATCTATTTTCATGAAAGATTTCATCGTCCGAATCCATATGTATCAGAAAAATTGTAGATGAAAAAGCTTAAAAGATTTTTTTTTAAAACGATAATTCAAGAATCGGAAAGAAAAAAAATGATGAAAAAATAGTTCTACCTCTTTAGGAACTAGAAATCGATGAACTGGAGAGAGAGAGAGTGAGAGAATGAATTTGAAATTCAAAAATGGAGTGATGAAGACAACTATTGACCTGTGGGAGTGATTTCAGACGTGAAAATAGGAACAAAAATAGTTGGGTTAGAGGGCTATGAGTTATGTATTTGAAAAAGAAGAGAAAGAAGGGAAAATGAGGATTTTTGTAATATTTTGAAATGGCAGGGAACTATATTGAATAGAAAAAGAAAGATTGTGTAGTTAGATAATTTTTCCTAAATAAGTCATTTTTATAGAATTGAAATTTTTTACAAGTCTGGTCATTTTTTAAAATTGCATCAAATTTTTGGGAAAAGATAAACCAATTAAATTGAGTTTCCTTCACTTTTTTTTAATAAAATGGGGGTTTATTTATTATTTTTAAAAATAAAAAAGGAATTTTTTTGTTATTGTTGATGTTGTTGTTTAAGTGTCGATATATATATATATATATACACCTTCGCTGAACTCCGGCTGGATGGCTGCTGACCTCCGGTGGATGTTGCGTTCGTGTGAGGAGAAAGAGGAAGAATGATTTTTTTTTCTTTTCTTTTAGAGCATGTTCAGATGAGGGGGTGCACTATTCAAATTTATTTGATTGATTTTTTGGTTTGCTTTTGAATTAATAATTTACTTTATTTGATTTTTAGGTTTGATTTCGGATTAAAAAAATAAAAATCGGAAAAATCAATTTTATATATATATATATACATATATCCCCCTTTTTAAAGCAATTATCATTTTGCCAAATCATATTTATATGTTGCAACAAGTTCTTTGATTCATCAATTATTATTTTTAATAAGAGTGATTTAGTAAATTATTTGTATCATTTTGTGGTTTTTCTATCCAACAATATTTGTCCACTATTGATTTTGCACATTTCTTAAGAAACTATAAATAGAAGGATAATTTTACTATAGCACCCTTTGAATATATTTCCTCTGTCCCTAATTACTTGTCTACTTTTCCTTTTTTAGATGTCCCTAATTACTTATCCATTTTGACAAATCAAGAAAGGACATTTTTTTTCACCTATTGTACCCCCAATTAATTACTTTGAAAAATGTATAACTTCTTGAAAACCTTAAGCTTTTAATTCATCCACTTCATAATTAATAGGGGTAAAATGGTAAACTCACTATGTCAATGATTGTTTTCTTAATAGGTGTGTCAATTCAAAAATGGACAAGTAATTGGGGATAGAGGGAGTAATAAATACAATGTCTTGACAAATGTTATAGAAAAATGACTATAATTAATGATAAAGGTAAATTAGGAACTAAGTGTAAAATTATCTATTGATTTCATAAAGTGGACAAGTATTATTGGACATCTCAAAATAGTATAGTCGACAAATATTATTGGACAAAAAGAATATTTCGTAATTCATGTGTCAAGTCAATAATAAACAATTATTATTGGACGGAGACAAATTACATAAGCTGTTTTCCAAAAAAAAATAAAGGAAATGGTGATTGATACATGTGGATGAGAAATAGTGTGAAGGCGACTCTTGATAGTGATATTGATATTTATCCTTTTCACTTAATTCTTTTTCAAATAAAAGATCATCATTACAATGAATGAAATTTGTGAAATTATGGATCACTTTTAGCTTATTTGTTTGTTGTTTGATAAATGAATTATTATTGGAATTGGTAGCAAAATTTAGTGGTTATTTTTGGATGTGACTGGAGAATTTGTGGATCCTACTTGGAAAGCCACCTAGAAATTAAATGTAATTATAGTTTCATATATTTATTTGGTAAAATTATTATTTGAGAGATTTTATTTTGTGACTCATAATTGAATTTCTTAGCTAGAAATAAAAAGAAGAAGAAAATCAGCATTAAGGGAGTTATAAGAAATGGTATTAATTTTTTTATATTTTTATTTGTACTTTTTAATATGTAATCAACAATTTATGTTATATTGGGAAATTTTTTTTCTAAATAAGCATTTTTGATTTCTCAAAATTTGGTCAGAGATGATATTGTTCTTGTACTTTTTAAAAAAAAATAAAAATAAAAAAGAGAGAGTATTGTAATTTGTATGTGTGATGAATTTCTATCTTTAAATTAAACTCTAGTTGCTTTAGCATGTTTTTTCTTTTGATAAATGTTATAATTATATATAATTTTAATTGAATAAATTATGAATAAGGACATTTAAATGATCACGAACCACACTAGTTTATAAATATATAAAAGCTTCAGTTGTCTATATCGATAGTTAATATTTAGCAATTGAATATTTGATCAAATAACTAAAATTTAGAAAAATAATCGAGTTTAGATCTTCGATTAAAAAAATATTGTTACCAATTTTTAAGAACATTGCAATGAAAATTCTTTCTAATGCCAATTTTGTTACCATTATGTAATGCAGATTTTAAATACATATTTTATTTTCCAGGCTAAGCATTTAATAAGGAAAGGGAAATATGCTAACCTAATTAGTAGCAATGTCATAGTGCCGTAAAAATAAACCCATATTTAGATAATTCACCCAATTTATCCATATCTAAGCACTAAAAGCAAAGCAACAATAAGGAATGGAATGGGAGAAGCTATAGTGCAGATAAACAAGGGGCGCAAGCAGTCTTTAGAAGTCTAAACTAAGAAAGACTTACGAACCACTTAGGAAGGATAAGAGCCGTAGCTACAAAGCAAAAGAAGTTGTCGGAGGCGATGCAACGATACTCACCTCAGCCTCTCTGGCGGCATTAGTTACCAGATTTTAATTGATTGGATGAGTGATTTAAATGGCAAAATATAGGTTTATACTTACAGGAATTCAACGCATAGAGATATAAATATTTATGAATAAAATATGAATAAAAATGTTTTCTAAATCAATTTATTTTGCTCAAATATAAAAAGAAAACAACCTATCTCCAAAAAAAAGTAAGGAAAATATTTTCTAAAACTTTTTTCTACTTCACACTTCAATTTTTTGCTCTAACTCAAGTCTCAGGTACCGATTAATATTAATTCAAAATTTGACTCCTGAATCACGATTAGAGACCCGACTCCTAACCTTGAATTTCGGGTCGGATTCTGATTTAAAAGTTGGGTCTTAGTTGGTCGAGAGTTGAAATCGAATCTTAATTCGAAGTTGGGTCCCAATTCAGGGGTCGAAATCCTGTTTGGATTTTGGGTCGAGGTTGAATCTCGAGTGGAGAGTCGAGTTTCGGATCAAGAGTTGAGGTCAAACTTTAGATTAGGTGTCGAATTCGAGTTCCGTAACTATCGTCGAGGTCAAGTGTCGGAGTTGAATCCTGATTTGAACTTATTTTTGTCACCAAATAAAATTTGTCAAGTTTCTTTTTTTCAAATATTTTTTTGAATATCTATGACCAAACGGATGTAATTATAACTATATACTTTGAATATTGTATAAACTATCAAATATCATACTATATACGTAATTCGATACGATAATTGGGTATTTAGGTACCAATCTACCCCTAGTCCTTACCAAATAGGTGGAAAACCAAAACATAAGAAAGAGAAAAAAAAAAAAAAAAAACAAGTAGCGGAAAGGGGGAGAGAAGGGTGGGGGTGGGGTGTATTAAATTCAGACAGAGAAAAGGAAGAAGAAGATATAAACGAGGGTGCGTTGTAGCGTGACTGTCAAATCTACATATTCTCTCTCTCTTTTGGGAGATTCGATTCAATCGCCGATCATTTCGGCTTTTCCAATCTATGTCTACTGCCTCTCATCTCCAACTATAATGTTTTCTCTTTTTCAAGGTACTTTTTCAATACATACAACCATGCCAAACTACTACTTACTTCTGTTTATGAGTTCACAAATTTATTACTTTTTCTTAAATTTTGTTTTTTTTTAGTTGAGTTGTTTTGCTAGTTCTGTGTTTAAAAAAAGTGTTTTTTTTTTATTTTTAATGGGAATTTATGTTTCTGCAGGACTTGTCTGTGTTCGAATTCTGCGTTTATGCATATTTTTCTGAAAAATCAAAATTCTGCATAGACATATGAGAGTTATGGCTAAATCTGCAGTGCAAATAATGACTGGTCATTTCTGGGTCTGGAGATTCTTCTTTTGAAACTGTGAGCTTAGGGCATTTAGCTGTGAGTAGGCACTAAAAAGGTTCCCTTTTATGGAAATGGGATCTACTTTTTCAACATCTCATCATACCTAAAATAATAGTAATAAAATTGCTGAGAAATCATCATATCAATTTTCAGATCTTTTTCTTTCAAGTAAAAAAATAAATTTATTTGACTCATTATTGTTTGGGATCTCCTCCTTTTTTGCAGGCCCTGTTTTGAATTGAAAAAGAGAATTGTTTGAGGAACCAAATTATGGAAGGAGATACATTTTCAGTGTTAGGTAATAATGGTACACAAATAGATGGTAAGGTGTTTCAAACATTTCAAAAGAGCTTTGTACAAGTGCAGAACATATTGGATCAGAATAGGCTGCTAATCAATGAGATAAACCAGAATCATGAGTCAAAGATCCCTGATAATTTGAGCAGAAATGTTGGTTTAATCAGAGAGTTAAACAATAACATCAGAAGGGTTGTTGACCTTTATGCAGATCTTTCATGTTCTTTTACCAAATCAGTAGATGCTTCATCTGAAGGGGATTCTAGTGGAAAAGCTACACATAAGAGGAGCAAACCTCTTTAGAAGGAGCAAAAATCCCCAAATTCGAAGAAGATAAATTAATGGTTAGATATTAGTATAACTTTTTTTTTTTTTTTTTGTTTCTTCTAGTAGTTGTACTTTTTTTTAGTATCTTACTCAGAAATAATGACCCCCTTAAGAAAGAAATCTATTTCCTTTGTTAATGTGCCCTGCAGATCTAATTGAATCAAAAATATCATCTTGTTGGTAAATTCTTGATTTTGTTCTTTCATACATTTCAGTATTTTGAATGCTCATTAAATATATATATTAATTCATGTTACCCTTTAAACTTTCTGAGTTTTGAAAAGTCTAATGATATTGGTGTTTGTCCATCATTCTCTTCCATCCAAACCAAAGATTTCGATTTTGAGTTCTGGTAAACACAGGTGAAAAGTGAAAGTAGTGGGAGACACTGTTTGAGTGCTCTCTCTCCCAAGAATCAAATCTCACATCATTTTTTTTGGTTTAGGAAAAGTTAGTATTGGTGATTTGTATGTGGAGAAGCAGAATGGTACTTTGATTGATACATACATTTCTGCAAAGATGCTCTGAGGGTTTTAGGGGAGGGAAAGTAGATCTTTTTAGTTCCCAATCACAGAGCACCACAGGATAGGAATCTCAAATGAGAAATGACAGCTCTTTTTGACCAAAATTTTGTAAAAAAAAAATGCATTTATATGTTTAATGTTATCAAATAATAGATAAGGAAAGAAATGAATAAAGAATTCATAGATTTTGCAAGAGACAAGACATATATGTGAATAGTGATACCCAACAACATGACAAAGGGCCCTCTATTTAGATGAAACTGAACTTGTACATGCTTATCCCCTTCTTTACTTAGGTTTCTTTTTATTTGTTTCCTTGTTACTTTTGGCTTCCTTTTTGCAAATTGCAATAAAAGTTGCTTTTATTACTGGCTTCCATTTGATCCCCACAAACATATCCTCCCTGGGCCCTCTCTTTCCCATAACTCCTCCCCCTTTTTCTCATTTTTCTTTTCCTCTTGATGGAAGCAACAAGCTCTATTCAAAGGCATTCTACATCTTTGATATAGAGGGTGTGCTTGGTATGAAATTTTTATGTTTTCTTGAAAAATAAGTGAGTTTATTCTTAATTATTTTTTATTGGTGAGGAAGCAAGAAAATAATATTTCAAGAGCATTTATATGTTATCTAGCAAAACGTTATGAAGTCGGCTAGGGATGAGGTCCATGAGGAGTGGGGGTGGGGATGGTCAAGGGGTGAGGGTTGGGGGGTTTGGATAGCTGGGTAGGAGATAATACACTTGAAATATCACTTATACAACTTATTTTCACTACTTTCATTAGGAAAATTACTTTCCTCATTTTAAGAAACTTATTTTCCTAGAAAAAATGATTTTAGGGCATTTTGATAAAATCCAACATAGGAAAATTAAAAAATATTTTTTAACAAACACAAGAGTCTGTTTGGTTTGCGAACCAAGTTGTCTTGGATTATAATTTTGAAATTATAACCCCTGGGATAAGGTTACATATCTAAAATCAAGTTTGTGATTAATCAAATAGGCGAGTTTGCCTGAATTTGAACCGATCTAAGTGGACTTTAGGGGGTAACAAACCCTAACTCAATTTGTTATCTATCTTAAATCTTTTTGTGGGAGTGCATCAGGATTCCATAAGGTCCAAAAATTGACTATAGTCTGTGAGTGGTAACTTTAAGATGGATTTAAGAGAAAAGATTGAGCAAACTTTTTTTAAAATATTTTTATAATGATAGAAAGAGAGTAAAAATTTGTTGTTTTGGTATTCAAGAAAAACATCATTGATGGCCTGGAAAGATTTAACATAAAAAGACAGAGACAATGCAAACATAGATATTGGTTGGCTTTGTTGGTGGACCCTCTGACTGAAGATGAGATCCTAATGTGTGGCCAACATAGGTGATTGGCTTTGTTACTTGTATACAACACTTTTGTGGGTGTCACCTTATAATTTATTACATGTTCACTCTTCAACAATTATACTGTTTTTTCACATCTTCCTTTGTTTCTAACCTGACTGAGATCGGCCTATCTATATATCAAATGAGTGTAATCACCTTTTCCTTTTTTTCTTTCTTTTTTCCCCTCGTCCTGATGTATGATATTTGTATTAGAATCTGATTAATTTGAATTTATACTTGCAGAGTTTATGCCAAATTTGATTAATTTTGATTAACGCGTTGCAATACTTATTTATGAGATCTACACTCCCAACAAAAAAAAATTATATTCAAAACTCAAACTCGAGACCTCTAATTAAGAATAGAGGGATTTCAATCGTCCTAATACAATTATAAGGGTATAATAACCATTTTGCTATTGACTCTTAAGAAATTCTCTTCATCCATCATTAGTATACCATTTAGTTTTGTTGTATCAATGAATCATCATAGATTTAACATTTTGAGTTTATTTTTGGGTGTGTCTAGAAAGTGTTTTGCAACTTTTTCATATTTGGTTGATCAAAATTTTTGAAAAATATTTTCTTCAGGAAAATAACTTACTTAAAAAATAACAAAAATGACTTTTCTAATGAAATAGATAAATAAAGCATCACAATTGATATTCCGTAGTATTTTTTTAGATTATATATAAATAATTTTATTAGAATATTTTTAATATTTTCCAATAGAACATTTTTCAAGGAAATTATTTTCCTTTATTCAGCCCCAATCCCTAATTACTTTTTCACTTTTAAATTAACATACCTATTAAGAAAACAATGATTGACATAGTGAGTTTTACCATTTTATCCTTGTTAATTATGAAGTTGATGAATTACAAATTTAAGATTTTCAAGAAGTTTTTATCTTTTTCAAAGTAATTAATTGAGGATATAATAGGTTAGATTTTTTGTCATTTTTTGATTTGTCAAAATAGACGAGTAAAAATAAAAAATTAGACATAATTAGGGACAGAGGGAGTATCGAACACGCCCTTCATTATCTTTCTTTTTTCCCTTTTTGGGTAAGTTAAGCATTGTCTTCATTTTTACTACTTTCGTACATGTCTCAAATAGTATTCCAATTTACGATAACTTCTTTATAGAAATCAGAAAAATATCTTTTGTAATTTTAAAATTGCTAAATTTATGATTAATTGTGAATAACTCTTACCAAACATCCAAGTAGGCATGTTACATCACTTAAATTGGTATGGTGGGTTTCCACGTTAACAAATATAGCCAAAGTTTTTTCTACTTAACAACCTCTAAATTTTTACCTTTTACTTTTTTAATGAATATAGATTCATTAAATTTTGTAATTGTCAACTACGAGCTATTTCCAATCAATTTTTTTTTTTGAATGACCAGTCATAAGTATTTTTAAACTGATAAAGATATAGTTAGTTCACTTTCTTTTGCTAAATAAAGATTAATGACAATTTGAAAAATAGACTTGGTAATTTATATGGTGATATAAAACTTGGAAAGGGGAATAATATTATCTGGAACATACTAGATTATTTTAGGGTGATCAATAACACTAAAACCGTTGAGAAAGTTAAATGAAAAAAAATGACTGGACAGTGAGAGAATATTATGATAATGTCATTTAATTTGCGTGTGAAATCATATTAATGGGAGTCTAATGCAGATAACAAACATTGTAATATTTTTACACAAATCTCATAGTCTTAAAGTTTAATTACATCATATTCTTACTCTTTTTCAAATTATAAAAATTCCTTAAATTTGATAGAATTCGGATACATCTAAAAATCATAAGCGTATCTAGAGGGGGTTCTGTGGGTTCACGTGAACCCATGCCCCCCTCTCTAGATTATATATACTAGTGTTATATTTTTAAAAAAATATTTAAATATAGAGGTGTGAACCCACGTTAAAAGTAACATATAATAATACGATAAAGATTGGGTGCACCTCTTTAAGCAACTATAGAAATTTAAATCTGATATCTATCTTATCTTTGTTACTAACACCCCTCCAAGTGGTTATCGGTAGCACTTTTCGCGTTTCAATCAATTTTTCTTTTATTTTTTTTCTTTAATCTTTCAAAATTTTCAAATGTGTAACATTGAAAATTCCTAAATAAAATTAACTTGGTATAATTTTTATATAATTAAATCAAATGTATATATTAAAATTTAAAACTAATAGTATTATATATGTTGGACCTATAATTTTTAAAGTTTAATGGTTCAGTGTTAAGAACGTAAAGGTTAAACCGATCAAATTTATATCTTAGATGCATCTTTCGTAATAATGCACTCATCCTTACAAAATCCTAAATATGCCTCTGCTAAAAACGTCCCGATATATCGCATTTCAGTTTCGGATACATCCTTCAATGTCCCGATACATCGCGTCTTGGTTTCGGATACATCACTCAACATCCTGATACATCGCTTAGGTCTATGATACATCACGTAAAGTGATGTATCCGACTGATACATGCATAAAGTGATGTATCCGAGAATAGCAGAGAGTAAAGATTTTTGTAATTTTTTCTAATGGTAGAAATTTTTAAAGAATATGATAAAATAAGTTGTGCATTTAGGTAATTTTTCCTTTTTTTTTTAATCTTCCTTTCCTAAGAGTCCAAAATTGTGTTATTTGGGAAATTGACATAAATCCATCCAAAAATAGAATAACATCTCTCTCACACTCTCTCCTTATATATTTTTGTCTCAATTTATATGACTCACTTTCTTTTTAGTTAGTTTAAAAAAGAATAATACAATTCTATATTAAGTAAGAATTTAACTTATAATTTACATTTTTTCTTTGATAAATAATTTATAGCCAAATAAATATCCATGACTTATTTTGTACTATAAATTTTAAAAATCTTTGTTTTTTTCTTAAACTTTGTGCCGAGTTAAAATACGTCATATAAATAGAAAGGAAGAGATTATATATCTATATATATTAGTTAACAAATATACTATACATATTAAAATTGACTGATCAAATATATAACTTTCCCTTTATAAATATAAAAAATAAATCCCCATTTAAATTTCATAGTCATAATAATTCACTCTCTTCCTGTATATATTGGCCCGCAAAAACAACTTGTACTTTTATAGGTAATCTTTTGTTCCATATTTTTCTCATTGCAATTATTAATTATTAATTATTGATAGATAGATGAATAAATTAGATTTGTAATGTAGACCACAAGTACTACATTTGGTTTATCCACTTGTTGTCCTTTCAATCTAACTTATTAGGCGCTCTTTGATTTGTAACCTTTTCTTATCTCCAACACCAACTAATAAACTAGGAAAACAAACCCTCATCATTAATAATTTAATGTAAAGTCTTGTTCCATCATACACCACTTCTTCTTGAAAATAAGAAACTATAGCTAGTATAATTTATTTATTTTTTGTAAAGAAAGAAGATGTATCCAATCCTTTTATTTTCATTTATTGCTTTTAATATATGCTCATCTAATAACTTGAGGAGATAACAAGAAAAGGGAAGTCCTTTTAAGAATTAAAGATCTTGATAGGTGGCATGGTACGGTAGATATCGAATATCATATATTGAAATTAAAAAATTTAATATCATGATTTGAATATTATGGTATTTGATATATACTTTTTAAAAAGTTTGGTATTTGATACGATATTTGACATTTATAAAAAAAAATATCAAAATATCGAATACCGTTGAAGTATATAATTAAATATATAAATTTAAACAAGTATATATGTAACTATACAATAATAGCAAATATAAATAATAGTAACCAATTATTTAGATGTTGAAATTTTGACTACCCTATCTTGATTTAAATGTTCTTTTTGGGTGATTGATTAATTAAGAGAACTATTTGTACTTTATTTTTAATATTTTACATGAATAAGATATTAGTATGATATAATTGAGATGTTTCTTGCGAAAGTCACAATTCTTTATTATACGAATATATGTAAGTTGAAGTTGACAAACTATAGTAATCGATTTATCATATCATAAAATACTGAAATCGAACTTTAAAATATTGAACCATACCAAATTAATTTGATATGATAATACTATAATATTTTTAAAAATCAAAAACCAAAATTACCGAATCAAAATTTTCAATTAAATAGGTATAATTTTTTTTTTTAATTTTTTGGTAAAGAAAGAAGATGTATCTAATCTTCTTATTTTCATTTATTGCTTTTACTATATGCTCATCCAATAACTTGAGGAGATAACAACGAAAAGGAGGTCCTTTTGAGAACTAAAGATCTTGACAACCCATAGAAGCATAATACAGAAGCCAAGGAGTAAATAATTCTTATATGATTACTATGTTTAAGTACATATAATAACAAGTTATTTACTAATTATTGGGCGTTTTAAGTTACCAAATTAAGATTGATTTTAATTTAAACACAACAATGATTACTTTATTTACTTACTTCCTCCCGACTCATATTAAATAAGCATCTTACTCAAAGTGGTGTTTCATGCTTCATCTGTTCGTAATTACTTGTCCATTTTTGAATTGACACACCTATTAAAAAACAATGATTGATATAGTGAGTTTACCATTTTACCTCTATTTATTATGAAGTAGATGAATTAAAAATTTAAAATTTTCAAAAAGTTTTACCTTTTTTATCCTTTTCAAAGTAATTAATTGAGAGCATGATAGGTAAAAAAATTGTCCTTTTTTTATTTGTCAAAATGGACAAATAAAAAAGGAAAAGTAGACAAATATTTAGAAACAGAAATAGTATTACTTGATCATTTACTAAATCATGATAGAATTAATAATTTTTATTTAATTTTACTCCTACAATTAATATGACATCTGAAAGTTTGAATTTTTTTTGGAGATCTAAGAATAATTTTTTGAAGAGGATAATTAATTTCAACCGGCAAAATATTAAAGATAATTAAGCTATTAATAATTTCTTAGTTATCATATAAAATGGAAAATGTCCGTCTAATATGAAACGGAAGAATAATAGTAATTTAATTAGGAAGTTCTTTATTATGGTACTATTAGAACTTATAGAAAATGAAGAGGGGTCAGTTTTGTGTTTGTCCCCAAATCCAAGCCAAGACAAACTAAACATACTTTAAAAATTAAACATTACATGTGAAATGGGAATCTGCTTTTCTTCCTCTTTTGTCCCTTGCACTTCCAGCAACAATCTTAAACCCTACCATTTTTTATTTTTTCCTTTTTATATTTCAAGTTAAGTTCTCCTTGCACCTTAACTATGCATGATAACCAACAACCAGGTGGGAGTTCGGAATTAAAACACACTTTTTGAACCCTAAGCATTAAAAGTAATCCTTTCTAAAAATATACGTTAAAACAGACGATTCGTGCATTTATGAGCGAACTATAACTAATATCACTTAACTCGTCATCCCCATCAACTCTCAATTCATCCAAAATAATACTTACATCAACTTTAAAGGTAGTAAGCCCACAAATGAGCGAACTATAATTCCTTTTATTTCTTCCTCACGTGAATTTATATATCTTTCTTCCTCGGATGAATTTATATTACACCGAAAATAATCGTATTCATCATTTTTCTGAAATAACAAAACAAGAAATCAAATGAATGTCCAAATATTTTGAAGTGAACAACTTAATTTTTTTTACCTTAAGACGCGCACAACTCCAAAACTTACGATCGAGATTTCTTGGAGTTCTTGATGTTTTCATTTTACAATACCCTTTGCATTTACAATCATCTGATTCAATTGAATATACATACTTTCGGGGTTGTTGAGACACGACTATCAAATTTTAAAAATCAAATTATAAAGTATTAAAAAAGTAGAAGATGAATTAAAAAATGTGGAGTGAATACCCCATATTTATTGTTGAAGAAAAAATATAGATCACGTGAAGAAGAAAGAGACATAAATTCACGTGAGGAAGAAAGAGATATAATTCACGTGAGGAAGAAAGAGATACAATTCATGTGAGGAAGAAAGAGATATAGTTCACGTGAGAAAGAAATAGATATAGTTCACGTGAGGAAGAAAGAAATATAAATTCATGTGAGAAGGAAAGAGATCAATATAGTTCATGTGAGGAAGAAAGAGATATAAATTCACGTGAGGAAGAAATAAAAGGATTTGTAGTTCGCCCATTTGTAGGCGAACTACCTTTAAAGTTGGTGTAGTATAATTTTTGATGAATTGAGAGTTAATGGGCGAACTGTCTATTTTGGTGTGTGTTTTTAGGGAGGGTTCCTTTTGGTGTTTAGGGTTCAAAAAGTGTTCGTTTTGGTGCGGACTCGTTGTGGTGAAGTGGTAAATACTTTTTCATTCTTAATAAAAAATTTAAGGTACGAGTTCTCATGAACACTAAGTCGCCTTTGTTAGGAAATGTTTACTCCTTTAATGTGGGACTTTAATTTCCGATGCAAATTTCATATGGGATATCGAACACCAGATGAATCTGAAAGAAAAAAAATAAGAAAAACTATGCATAGTTAAATAAGAAGATTAAATATTGTAGATCTGTTGTGTACAATAGATTAGCTGCCAACATCACTTAATTAGTTGGATCCAGTTACATTTGTCTCACTATAAATATTATATCATATAGATTGATCATTGCCCATGCTTCTAGTGATTAATTATAGTCTACTAATAAAAATATAATCACCATGACAAAGGGGACATTTTATTATATTTGGATAATGCACCGCAAACTGACAACATATAATATTCCATCCAATGAAAAATGGCTCAAAAATATATTTTTTTTATTGCTAGCTTGTCTAACCTTTTTCCAAAAGCATGCTTTCTTTCCATTATAACAACATAATTCTTTTTTTTAAAATGTGTCAGAAGATGGTGCTGAAATTTCTAAGAAGATTATGAGTTAATTAGAACAAAATCACAAGAAAATAAAAATAAAAATAATAAAAATTTAAAAAGATTGTCAAATCTACATCTCTCAAGGGTACAAGCAGAGAGTTTTTTTTGAGTAAATTTTAGGTTTAGCAAACATAAAAATTATATTTGTATGTTATAACTATAGTTTGTATAATTGCGTTCCATAGCAAATTTTATGTTTGCTATGGAGCATCAGATTTGTATAAATCACTGGCAGCCTCTCATTTGTATAAATCGCTGGCAGCCTCTCATTTGTATAAATCGCTAGCAGCCTCTCATTTGTATAAATCGCTAGTAGCCTCTTGCATAAAATTTGAATTCGTATACAATTGAATCGAAATAAAACGTTTGTATATCAAATCACTCTCTCTCTCTCTCTCTCTTTATACAACACAAATTATACATTGTAATTTGTATAATCTGTGTTTGTACAAAGCGAGAAAGAGAGAAAGACAAAAGAGAACTGGGCAGGGGAATATCTGTATTTGTATAATTATAAGTGTATAGGACGAAAATATATGTATTTGTATTTGTATATACATTTTTCTCTCGCTTTATACAAACACAAACACATTTTATACATTTGTGTTTGTATAAAGTGAGATAGGCGAGGGAGAAACTGGCGAGCGAGAAAGGGAGAGAGATGAGCGAGAAAGCTGGGGAGAGAGGCGAATGACAACTGTTTGTTGCCGGTTACAATTAAATCAAACTGTGGTTATAGCATTTAATAGTTTGCTGTTATATACAATTTTTCTTTTTCTTTATGACTTAAAAGAATAGTACAATTACAACCGCTTTATATAAATTTTCAAGTATTTTTCAAACCTACGAGTGTACATAGATCGAATTAATTCAGATTTTTAAAAATTCAAATCAAATTGTTTGTATTAGATTTCTAAATCTATAAATCAAATTAAACTAACAAATTTAGAGATTTTGTTAGATTTTAACGGTTTTTTTGGGTAAAGTATTAATACAAACATATTATTTTAAATAGTTTATTGTAGCTAAAGAGTTACTATTACTATAATAAGTTTTAGCTCGTGGCAAAAAATAATAATTAGCTACAAAATTTTCTATGGCGAAAAAGACATGGCTATATCATTTAACTATTACCACAATAACGTTTATCGCGTGGAAAAAATCTATAACTAGCTACAAGATTTTATTGTAGTAATAGAGTTGTAGCTATTTAGGTAATTATTGTCTTGATTATTAGTAACTGTAGCAAAATGAGAAATAAGCTTTTCTAGTTTGACTATTGTGGCAGAAATATTTTACGAATTTGTAAATAGCTACGAATTTGAATTGTCATAAAAATATATATGAAGTACAAAATAAATTAGCAGAAGATTGTTATTAAGATATGTCAGGCTAGTTGGAAGAATTAGAATACACAACTTCAAATAATTTTCACAATGAATTAGCCACTAGACTAAACATTTAACTTGTGTCAAGATGTGTCAATATATATGTAATTTTCTGGCTAAGGATGGATCTGCCCCTGTAAATGATCATGCAAGTGTAATATGATTTAAGTGAGCAAATTATGCACAAAAGTAAAAACAAAATATTAATCAACGTTAAATTTCTGTGCACTTAATATTTTCAAAATAATTCATTATGATTTATGAAACTAAATTATAAAAAGTGAGTCACTTATTAGCGAAGAAATAAACTTTAATGAGGGAGGATGGACTTTGTCCAAACCTCAACACATATTTCTTCCTCAATTTTTTTGACCTCCAACAACATACAAAACTATTATTAAATGATAAAATTATGAGATTGTGATGCAATAAAAAGATGGATAATATTGTTGGCATTGTCCAAAATGTTAAACAATTGGAACAAAGGCATTGATTGCCCAAGTAATATCCAAAGGGTTAAATGGCAAAGGTCCACCAAAAATAGAGAAAAAAATAAACTTCCCTTTCTGTACAACTCCTTAACTACTGCAAATTATCTACATCAACAAATGGGCAAATTTTTCAACTGTTGCTCTCCCCCAAAATTTTGTTTGCACATTCTCCCTTTGGAAACTAGCAGATTATACGAGCCTTGAACAATAACCGCTGCTCGCTGCTCAATAAAGAGAACCACTTTCTTAGGCAATCAGTTGGATTTGCGGCTGGTGCAGCTTCAATGTTACTTCCAACAAGTTCCTCAAACCTAAGAGGAATTAGGCCAACTAAAGCAATTCCAATGGAGAACTGGAGGTGGAGACCCATTCTTTTGGAGTCGCATTGCGAAAGTAATGCACAGAAAGAGCTTCTTAATCTCTGAATTCTAACATCTTCATATCCAAAAGCTTCAAGTCCACTCCTGTAAGAGATATCATATATAAAATGTCGGTTTAGCATGAACTGAATAAAACCAAAAAATATCCATGTAGAAACGGTGCTATAAACATAAACACAAACACAATGAAGAGATGCCTATCAAAAATAAATACAATTAAGATATAGAAGCATTGAGGTTACAATAATAACTAGCCCTCCATCCAAAGGTCAATTTATTTCATCCAACTGATGATTGTGACCAGCATCTCTACTTATTCACATAACTTAAATCATGGTACCTAGATCTAAAATAATCAAATGCCTCAAAAGAAAAGTGACTTGTGGTATTCCAACTCTGTTCCCCGTCAATCTCATTCCAAAAGCTGGTTGCAAAATCATGCATACAAAAGGAAATTCAGATACCCAACTACTATGTGAAATTTCATCTCTTCTATTGGTTATAAGGAGTTGATAGACTCTAGCAAATGCAGAATGAGTTTGTTCATTCATCTCTGTAGGGCCTAGAAGACTTTTCCTAGCACCCCTTCAGAGTTCCAACTCATGTCGCTGACTATAAGGCAATAAAAATCTAATTTTCTTGATATGTAACAATATAATATAAGTAAACTATCTACAAAAAACGTCTTTTTTTAACTTTATCATTTCTTGTTGATGTCCATAGCCATGTCTTTAAGCTTTTCTCCATTGGAAACACCTATAGACAGATAGGTTTGTGCTAATTCTGCCTACCAAATCAATGAAATACTGAGGTTAGTGCAAGTCCAAAAGAGATCAGGCCAATAGTGTCCATTAAAGTTCTTATTTGCATGAGTGCTAGAGAATAGACCACCAATGGGAAAACGGTTGGGAAACAATTTGAGTTCGTTCGGTTCCCTGAGCAGATGTACTATGATCAATCAGAGTACATAACTGTCAACATATACATGTATGAATGGATAAACTGGTCGTAAGATTTCTGGATGGCCAAACAGAAACCTTTAAACGTATCAGCAATGCCACTTATATTGGAAAAACTTCAGGATAGGGAGAAATATAATAAGGATCAGGATATTATCCCATAAGAAATGCAATGATTTGGTTCATAACAAATGTGCTTCAATTTCCGAAAGAAAAAGAATACATCATATATGATCAGGAAATGGTAAAAACACAAGTATGCAGCTCAGGCCATCAACAATCAAAATGCCAATAGAGATCGCTCTCATATTTCCCCACTTAAAACTTGCACTATGTACAAGATAAATGCTGAAAATAATTTACCATGTTTGGTCAGTTACCTTCCAAGTTGACCAAGAAGAGTAGTAATAGCAGCAGCATTGTGCTCTGTTGAACAATATTCCAATAACTTCAATAGTGGACAGGCAATTTTGTCAAACATCCAATCCCAGCTCTGCTTGAGAGATCAAAAATAACAGAATTAGGCAGAAATTTCTGAGAAATGAACTGGAAAGAAGGAAAGTAATTACCTACCCAGAACCCAGANCCCCCCCCCCCCAAACCCTATAGCCCATTAGAGCAAGAGAATTATGCCAGATATTATTTTAAAAGGAAAAAGATTCTCCAAGAATATCCTCCATTGGAAAAAAAGATCCAACAAAAGATGGAGTGAGCATAAAGAAGATTCAAATACAACAATAGAGGAGTTAAAAGAGTTGAGAATTTGGGTAGAGAAGTAGTAGGCATTACAACTTCAATTGCTCCCCATAAATGTCCACTTGACGAATCAATTGAGAAAATTTCGTAACCACCATGAGACCTAGTCAACAACAACATATCCAGTGTACTCCCACAACTAGAGTCTCAGGAGGGTAGAGTGTACACAAACCTTACCCCTACCTTGGAAGGTAGAGAGGTTATTTCCGATGCATATCAAAACAAATCGAAAAAGAAGCTACAAAAAGTGAAGAAATCATGACAAAATACTATAAAAAGCATGACAAAGCATTCTGAAGAAAGGAACAGTTTCTACAACAAAAAGTGATGATATTGAAGTACAAGAGAGAACAGATAGTAACAAAAATAGAAGGACAAGATACTGAAAGAGAAGTACACCTTTCAAGCCCAAAATAAACCGCAACCAACTAAGTATAGAAATAAATTGCGTGAGAATTAACTGAAAACATTAAAAGGGGACGAAATATAACTCCTATCCAATTAAATGGGGTAATTCCTAATGAAATTCACCTTAACATATTTTGATTTTTAAATGAAATCCATTTGTATTTTCTTTCTGATTTTCCATCCCTCTGCAAATACAAAGTCCAGGATGCAAAAGCCCCATATTAAGTTAACGTGTTTGTAATATTAGCATCTCATTGAGATATAAGGAATTGGAGTGGATTCAAATTCCCATGCCAAAAAATTTACTTTTAAGAAAGAGTTGCTCCTTTTCCATCCAACTCTAAGGTGAAAGTGGGCAATGGGAATAAGACCAAATTCTGGAAGGTAGAATGGCATGACATGGGTAATCTGGAACTTCTTTTCCCTGATATTTACAATCTAGTTCTTTATCAACAAAGGACCATAGCAGAGATGTAGACAACAGGGATGGAACTTCAATTTCAGGAGACAATTTAATGACTTGGAAGTGATGAGGGTGGCAGAATTTATCAACATTGTTGGAAATTTTAATGGACTCCAGACATATGAGGATGTGTTATGGTGGAAAGCTGACAGTAAAGACATATTTAAAGTAGGGGCAGCTTACAGGTTGATGGAGCAACCAAGTCAACAGAACCCGACTTGGCCATGGAAACAAATTTGGAAGTGCAGAATTCCTTATAAAGTGTCATGCTTCATATGGCTAATAGCTAAGGAAGCAACTCTGACTCAGGATAATGCAATGAAAAGGGGGATAACCTTATGTTCTAGATATTTCCTATGTGGGGAAACCTCAAAAACTGCAAACCATCTATTTCCACACTGCAAATATACTCAACAGTTATGGAGGGTGTTCATTAGCCTCAAAGGCATTTCCTGGAAGATGCCTAGGAGAGTCACTGAAGCTCTAAAGAGGCAGGTGTACATGCTAAAGACAGAGGTAGATGGAGAATTATCCCTGCTTCAATATAGTGGGCAATCTGGAAAAGAGGAATTCTAGGTGTTTAGAAAGCATGTAGAATAATGTGCAGAAAGTTAAACTTCACTGCATTTTGTTGTTATGTTTTTGGTGTAACCATTTATACTTAAATGAAACTGTCTCTATAATTGATGTTTTAGTCTCAATATAGACATAGAACATTGAAGTTTGGAGTTCATCTGTATACAAGGTTTCAGTACAACCCATGTATTGTTGTGATATAATACAAAGTTACCAAGTTAAAAAAAACAATAAGAAATGGTGCAGTAATTACTTTTAAACAATCAGCATCCACTACTGAATGAGCAACAACGAACAGATTTTGCCTCTCCCCTTGCAAGTGGAGTTCCTAATATGGATACTAGAAAATGATGGAAGACAATGTGCAAATGTTGAAACATTCTATAAGAATGCACAAAAAGAACATACTATTAAAATTAGCAAAAGGACAGCAATACCCGAAACTATGTTTTTTCTTTAGATAAGGTAACATAATTTTATTAAGATTAGCAAGTCACAAAGAAGCCAGTAGTATTCAAAAGTCCATACCAATGCCTTGTGATAAGATTTTTTTGGGAGGATTAAGTCACTAACAATTGATAATATATTCAGTCGGAACTTTTTACATTTATAAAAGAAATGACAGTCTCCTGATATAACAATGTCATTCATTCAAGAAAAATATCCTAATAGCACTCAAATGTTCATACTTTCTTTAGCCCTGGATCAAGAGAAATAAAAGAGAACCAATAAAGAGGAAAGAATTTCACAAGATTACAGAGTATACTAATAAAATAAGAATCATACCATGAAACCTGCAACAAGCTCCACCAGTGCAAGGGTATCAATGAACAGGCTTGAATCCCCCAAAGTAACATATGCTGACTGTACTAAATCTACATTATCTGTGGATTCCTCAGTTTTCTTTCCATCACATTTGATTACTTGTCTTGATGAGTTCAATGATTCCATCAAATCCAACCCCACAGCAGAGCAAGAATAGCTCTTAAGACTATCCAAGAGTGAGGATGCAACAACATCCATGGTAGCTGCACTCTCTGAAAACGGGCACTTACTACCTGAACAAATCTTAGACAAAGACTCAACTGTAGATGCAACACAAGAAAGAGGATTAGGAGATGATCTATTATTGTGAATAAGCATCACCAATGACTTCACCACAGTCATAGCTAAGCCATACTCCTTGAGGGTAATATATTTAGTACCACATAGATAGGCAAATATATGAAGAATATTTAGAGCATCAGATCTCAGCGTCCTTAAAATGTTGCAGGAAGCCTCACAAACAAAACCAATATGGTCAAATGCGGCACATACTGATGCTAGCAAAATTCCTCCAGTTAGCAACAACTGAGTAGGAGCTGGTTGCTTGCACAAGCTTATACTACGACCATCCAAAATAAGATGGATTCCTGAATTGGACGCAAGCTTTGAATCAGAACTTACAGCATGCACCAGCAATTTACCATGCAAAAGAAAATCCTCCACAAGAGAAAGTACATCATACAAGTTGCAAGACTCCACAAATATCCTTCTCATATCTTCATGTGAGAGTTCTGCAAATACGGAAGATTAGGAGTTGCTTAGCATATACATTGTGAAATTTCCAGGAAACATCTTAATCTAAATAGACAAAAGGCAAGAACCTGTATATATATGCTGAGCAACAGAATTTATGAAAAGGATCAGGTCTCTCTCCCAATCATCTCCAAAGGCTCTCGTTGCAGTATCAGAAATGTAGAGAAGTAAGAGTGAAAAGAAGACACATGTCTTCTCCCTGATAAAAGTGGGAAGGGATAAAATGTTAGCTCATCTTTGATTATCAACATATCAAATTTGAAAACATTTGCTAGCTAATGAAGCATAGGCATAACACTTGACATGGACAAGGACGAGACTAATGCACATAAACTAAGAACATCCTACATGCCTATGAATGACAATTTGGCCGAGAGCATCTTAAACTTTTGCAAATAACTTAAAATATGTAAACCTCCAGATCACTGTATGAAAGAAGGCATCTAGAAAATAGATTAGAAAAAACAATCCAGCATAATTTATCAATAAAATTATATAAACCTTCCATACATTATCATCACAACCTAATAACAAGTGATTCTATCTCCATGTTGTAAATCATCCTTTCTGAACAAAATCAACATGTGCAAAAAGAAAAAGTGTTTTTCAGTTGTTACAAACAGGCACAGTTTATGAGCTTCGGATGTCAAAAGGTTGTGATTCAAGAAAATAGATTAAAAGCTTGGACATAATCAACAAGTAATACCCCCATTTTAAAGTTGACCAGAAAAAGTTAGTACTGTCCATCCATTATTCAATTGATGCCAAGTACCTCTAGATGTGAGCTAACTAAGCCTTCTAATTTCTTAGTACCAGTTGGAAGTAAAATTGAGCAAAGTAACATCATTGTGTCATATTACAAGAAAACAAACAATATAGATACTTGAAAGGTACTTCTTTTGGGAGATAAGCACATGATTATAGGATATCCTACCACCATGAAGAAACATGAATACCAAATATTGTACGAGCATAAAACTTATGGTGTAAGACATATAAAAGATCAGTCTATCAAGTGACATATCTTTGAATATTTAATTCATGGCCATTTGACCTTAGGCTAGCCTTGGGCCAAATCCTACCTTCTAACTCTTAGGGTGTGTTTACAAATCAATGTGCAATTACTAGGTTGGGTAATTACTAATTACTGGGTAGTAAGAAACCAACCTAGTAGTTTCAAAAAAATAAATATGTATCACGTAATTACAGAGCAACTCCCTGAGTCATTGGTTGCACAAATGTAATTACATAGTAAATTTTAAATTTTAAAAGAAAAGTGAAGTAAACCTTTTTAGACTAACAAGTAAAGAATTTTAAAATGTATGACAAATATACGTATGTCCAATGCAAAGTAAGCACGAAACCCAACTCAAAATAGAATAGCTTAGCTTACTCATTTGAAATTTCTTGAAGATTCAAAAGAGTGACCAGAATACTCCTAAGAGAAGTATCTGATGATACTGAGCATTGAGCAAGACAACGGCTGGTAGCATGGTAAACACTTGAAATGGTTTTCTCATCATTGTTATTTGAAAATATGACACAATACTTGGCAAACCCATCCTGTAATGAGACGACTCTCCTTTCCGATGAAATCTGCAGCCCCTCACTAGCAGGAGCAGCTAGGTCGGACCTGCACAATGCTTCCAATGTATCTGGATAGGAACTGCAGGATAACTCGCAAGCTGTGTCAAGGTTTAATCTCATAGATGAATCAACATGATCTTTTTTCTCAGGTAATGATGATTTTTTTGGAGGATCTATGGTAGGGTGTTTTAATTTATTAGAATTGATATCCACATTGATGACATCACAATTGCCTGATGAAGCCACAGTCTCCCTTGCATTTAAGAATCCCTCATATAAAGGTGTGTTAATCGGGACAAGTACCACACTGCTATGGCACTGAATTTCAGGAAGTGTAGGCGATAAAGGCATTTCAATTGCTAGACGATAAGACTCTTCATCTGTATCATTATCCAAATTGAGAAGCTTTATATAATCCCCACTGACAAGTTCATCAATATCTCCCAGATCATTGTGTTCCCCATCCTTGCAATCCTGGGCAGTTTCTGGAAGGCTATAGACATTTGGAGATTGATGTGCGCAGACATCAGATTTGACACCAGAACTGTCGAACTTTGTCTTTGCCACACTATTATTGTTTAAAAGCTGCAGGCCTAGTTCACAGGATGTTTTTCTCTTCTTGGTAGATCTAAAATGTTCGCTGAACGAGTCATGTTGAATGTCAGCTACCAAATGCTTTTTCTCATCATGAAGTCTATCTGTTCTACTATTTAACATACCATCATGTAAAGAGATCTTTTGTGACAGCTGTCTTTGCCACTTGTTACCCTCGGAATTCAAGTTTCCATTATATTCAATGGCATCAATAGATCTGCTCATCCTCTTATGATGTGAGGCCGTCCTCCCAGTATAAATACAACTGATAGGACTCTTGACATTACTTTCAGCAATTGCTACAACATTCTTGTTGCATTTTTTTCTTGCATCTCCAGATAAACTTGAGATGGTCGGTTCTATGTCCAATTTTCCTTCAGCTGATTTAGCTGATGTTGTGATAGAAGCACATCTTTCCTGTGAGCCCACCAATAGCCTGTTAGAAAAAGACGCTGAACTGGAATTCATGGCAGAACTCTGTAACACTTTTTTGTTGGAACCTCTAAGCAAAGGCTCCAATTTAGAGTTAATACCTGATATTGATTCAGGGTTGTTCCCTCCACATATAGGAAGCGAAGGTACACTACGTTTTATCTTTTGCTTGGATGGATCAGACACTACAGCAGCTAACTGCACCGAGTCATTCCCAAGATGGCAGTGCATATCACAAGCTTTCAAACCAGAATAATTGTTTTTCAAGTTGAAGCTGCAAACCTGCACATCAGGAAGATCAAATCATCAAGAAACCATAGAAACATAGTTTGCATCAATTTAATTAAAGGAATTGAAGGAATAAAGACAACCCAACGTAAATTAAATGGGTGTCTATGTGAAAATGGAGCAGGTATAGAGGAGTGAGCTCTTCTGAACATATCATATACTATTTTCAAAATTTTGCTGAACATTCTGCAAGAGTGCCCATGGCTTCAAAAATAGTCAAAAAAGCAATTTTAATGAAGTTCAACAAATTCTTGAAAAATGTTAAGCTAATTGTTCAAACGGTCACAATTTCTGTTTCTACCAACTCCAGTTCTGGTTGAAAATTACCAAATATAATGCATACTTCCCCAAGGTTTCTTGAGAAAAAACTTAATAAAAAACACCTTCCTTACTATATAAGAGCTTTAACGATACCAAGCACGAGAGAAACAAACCTTTTCCAGGTCATGCTCATCATCTTGAAAGAAGCAACCATCCAACATATTTAGACGTCTTAAGAAGTGAACAACCTCCTGCTTTATGCTAAGTAGGCGTTGCTGTTGTATAACATCATTATATGCTTTTTCTAACTTGGTTACTTTTTTGACATGCTTCACCAGCTTCTTTTCAAACTTCAATTGCTTCTTCAACAGCTTAACTTTACCAGTTTCAGCATGCACATTACTATCAGACATGTGAAGAGGACAATCAGCTAACGACCTTGCAAAAATTAGCATTTTAATTTCCTTCTGCAGTTCTTCAACCTGTTTTGTGTAATTTTCAACCGCTTCAGATAGCTGATCAGCACGATCTTTTTCTTCAGATGCCTTCTTTTTATATGCTTCTGCAGCCTTTCTTTGCTTTTCCACTTTTTTCATCTCTGATTTAACACGCTTTTTCTCATCCACCACCCTATGTTCCATTTCCTGGAGCTTTCTTTGGGCTGCATCAGAATTCAGAGCAACATCTACCATGGTAACATCTCTATCCACTGCCACTGGACCAAGCTCAGATGATAATTGAGCAGTTCCTACAGTTGTCCCTTCACTAGATACGATGTTAACCATTTTACCAAATGGCATGAGTTCACCAATCTCCTTCTTCAAATTATCAACCTTTTGTCTATCCTGTTCCAACTGCCGAAATAGAGCAGTAGCACGACTTTTTTCATCCATGGCCATTTTGCGGTTGGCTTCTGCAATCTTTTTTTGCTCTACAGTTTTCATCCCTGCTGCATCTGCATGTTTTCTCTCTTTAGATGTGTTTTCTCTTTCTGCCTCCAGCTTCTTCTTAGCATCTTCAAACTCCAAAATAACCAAAGCTAACTTCGATTTCACTTGATCAGCTTCCTTTTTCAGATTTTCCAAACTAAGCCTATTTACTTCTGCTCTTTTCCTTTCAGCATCAGCAAGTCTCCTCCTCTCTTCATCAGCCCTTGTTTTTTCAATCTTCAATTTTGTCCTCAAGTCGTCTGCCTTTTTCCTCTCCAACTCAGCCTTCTTTTTCTCCGACTCTGCTCTCACTCGTTCTTTCTCAACAAGCTCCTTTAGTTCATTTATCTTTGTTTCCCTCTCAGAGAGATGCTCCTTAAGCTCTCTAATTTCTCTACCTCCATCATCAGCCACCAGTTTTTTCTTCAAGGAAAGAATCTCATTCTTCAACCCAGCAACTTCACTCTCTAAAGAAACCCTTAAAGCAGATTCCTTTATTTTTTCCTCCTCATTGTTTGCCCTAACTTTCTCATCCCCAAGATCTGGAAAAAATCATACAAAATATAGCAGCAAATCAATGTGTCAGTTCCAAGAAATCAAACAAAATACAGTGTCAAATCAACGTATGTCTCTGACAAGAAACAAGGCATGCATTCAACAAGGGGAACAGACAGTGGCGGAGCCACATGAAATTGAGGGGTGTCGACCGACACCCCTGCGTCGAAAAATTACATTGTGTAGCTAAACTAAAAATATTTTTTATGTATATATATTACATATTGACACTCCTTGACTTCTACGCAATTTTGCTTCTTTATATTTTGACACCCCTTTGTCAAAGTTCTGGCTCCGCCATTGGGAACAGACTCTCACTACCAAAGTTAAACAAGATCAAAGAATGTAAGCTTCTACCCATACAGTATTGTCTCTGCGTTTAGAATGTAGGTACGCACCAAATTTTAATGACACCAATCAAGATGACATGTTTAAATTCCTAGGCACTTTCTTAATGAGGTGGCTGAGCCACCTTAGAGGCACTTTGACGAATTCAACTGGCAACCAGTGTATAGTCAAACTATTGGTAGAATTTTCTTTAACCAGTGTGGAGTCTCAGCGAACTTGCACGCCTGGACTAATTCACCAGGCAGCCTGGCATGGTCAAACTCCTAGACATTAAATTCCAGTGTTTTACTTCTTTTATTTAATAATTTACGAATTACTCAGTGCTTCTCTTTTAAGTTATTACTCAAATCTCATATTCAGAAATCAAAGGGGATGTGAATCTAAAGTGAAAGTAACAATACCTTTCCTGAGAGACAAATTTTCTGCCTGCATTTTGGAAACTTGTTCCTCGTAAATGGAGAGACCTTTACGAAGAGCATTTCTTCGATCTTCAAGCTTTGTGTAGCCATCTTTCAATTTACTGTACTTGTCTTTCCACTACAAAGACAATCCAAAATCAGCAAAAATCAACAGAAGTAGTAAATAGAAATGTTAAACCTGAATACTTACAGCAATGCAGCAGGGATTTGTAAGATCTTCTTTTATCATTACAGTGTCCGCGATTGATGTTCCTTCACACATATATTAGCTTAAAATCAATATAATCTCGAGAAACTTATGCATACACATGGAAAGAAGGGCGCATAAATCCCTCGACTAAACCCTAGAACTCAAAAGGTTCACTCAACTGCTATTACAGCTAACTTAAAACCCCTTGGTTAAACCCTATTTTTGAATTCTTAAACTTTAGAAGTGGACGGACACAGGCATATGAATATCAAGTCGGTTTGTATTTAATCATCCACGTATAAGCAGCGGATATCAAACCGGGTCGGATCTGCTACTATCATTGAGGGTTGCTGAACTCGCACGGTTATCAACTCATATAAGGAGTTTCCCTTATTTCTATTACTAGTATAAGAGCACTTGTGCTCATAGTGCAGTTTAGTTGTTTCAGCTCATATAAACAAGAATGAAAAAACACCATTTGACCAATGTTAGATTAACTTCAATATCTACATTGAAAGTTTGGTATCTCAGTTACCAACAAATAAGATACATCAATTGATTTTACACATTCTTCCATAATTTTTTATGGAACTTCATTGTTGTTTTGACAAAGTATATGTCTGTTGCACATCTCGATATATTTCTTTCTCATCTCTAATACACGACCTTGAGGCAAAAAGTTGTTGATATAAGATAATGTCAGCTTTGTTTACAAACAAAAAAAAACTCTCCAAAGGTTTTCTGAACAGTCTCCTCTAGATGGTTCCCATGATCCCCAACATGAATAACATAATCCCCTCCCGAAGCCACCAGATCCACCGGAACCTCCAGACTTTCCATTCCCAAATGATATGGAAGAAGATACCCAAAAAAAAAAAATGAAGTCCTCCTAAACAAGGGAAAGGAACTTAATCTCTCCTAAGTCCTACTAAATGTATGAAAACACCATCAGTCAGGATATAGGGACCTATCACAGGAGCCCATCCTTGTCACAAAAATCAAGAATTTACAATCTTTGGAGAAATTCTCTGTTTGGGAAAAAACCCAGTTGACTGAAATGTGGAAACCCACTGCTAAAACCCCAGAACCACTTGTGGCAAAAAAATGATGTTGGCGGAGAAGAAGACATTCATATTAATAAATAAATATATATATATATATGCATAAAGAGCTTCACTCTCATTCAGATATAAAATTGTAACCACACAGATCTTGAGAAAAGACCGAACATCTTTTCTTCAAGAAAATTAAATATGGTAAAAACAAATATGTAGGGCATGGAGAAAAGACAGTACCTCAAAGCCTCAAAGATGACAACTTTGAACACAGCGAATGAGAATTTGCAGGAGAAGTGGAATTCATATCAGCAATGTCATCTCTTTGTGGGAAAACCGACAGTTAGGGCAAGAGTTTTTTTGGGCTAAAATCATTAGTCAATGTAACTCAATCATCCTTGGGTCTATTTTTGTTAAGAAACCGTTTGAATCAATAAAAAATAACTTTTTTAATGACGAGAAGATCAAAATCCTAAAATAAATAAGGATATGGCTATAAAATGAATTTTTTATTCTCATAATTTAAATTTTGTATGTTATTAGTTTATATAATTTTTGCATCAACAAGTAAATTAACTTGCAACAATACATAAGTCTTGAAATATTTATATGGTAAGTTCCGATGTTTAGAAAAATTATGTAAAAAAAATATTTTTAAAAATATTACGCCCAACTATTTAGAGGGTTTCCTTAATAAAATATTTACACGTATGTACATTATATACAATGCAATTCACATTTTATACAATGTACAGAAATGCTGGAAATTTAGTGAAATTATGTAAGCGTTTAGTTATAAAAATAAAAAATAATTACTTTATTTGAAATTTTTTGAAGTTGGAATTGTATTTGGTCATTCTTTTTACAAGAATATTTAGAATTTTAATATATTTTGTGTGAATATGATTTAAACCCTTAATTTCTAAAAATTAGAAAATCACCCAACTTGACTAGCTTAACCATGTGTACATATATTCATTTGACTTGACATATTTTCTTTGTTGGTGGCTTTAGTTTCTTAAAAAAATAGATAGAAGGATGAATTTTGCAACTTTTTGGATATTGCACGAATGTTATTGTTTCACTTGTATAATACAGGGATGTACTTTAGGTTTAAGTCAAACTTAGGGATGATTTTAGCCAAAAGTTCCATATCATTTACGAAAGTTCATGGGTATATTCGTCCCTTTTCCCTTTTATTTAACTATTAATTTGGCGTAATCGTCATTATCTTAATATTTTTTTTGTTATTTTATTTTTATTTATTATTTATTATTATATTTTATTTTTTACCCTACCTTCTCATCGTAGCTTTACCTTGTACCCTACTTTCTTGTAGGTTTATCATTCAAATTATAGATGTGTGATATTATAAACCGACGAATAACGATACAATCTATCCAAACATTGTATTCATTCAAAACGATATAATACAGTACAATACAAAATATTATGAAACAATACGTAACAACCATCCAAACAAAATGTAAAATAATAATTGTACAATAAGCAAATTTATGCAACACAAAAATAAAAATAAAAATCCCCGAACTCTAGTTAACAAGGAAGCTCAACTCTCCTTATAGAAATAAAATTACTAGATTAGGGATGACCTGCTTTGCGGGCTCAATGTTCTAAATTAGAGTAGTTGTTTTTATTTAATTTTAATTTTAATTGTTGAACTATGCCATTTGATTAATTGTGATTATCTCCGAGTTGTTATAAAACACTAGAAAAAATAAAGTGTCATCAAGCTAAAGGTATAGAAGTTTGCATACAAATTACTACTCATAATATGTAAATGCATCTAAGAGTGAAACTTCTATTTATGAATGTTGTGTCCCAAATAAATGATGAATTTTTTTAACATTCAGTAAACATCATTTATTTATGTGACTGAATCTTTCACCACGTTGATAATAGTCTTCATAAAAATATTTGCACCTGTAGATATTGCAAGTGACATATAAACATATTAAGTAGCTTTATAACATGACAATTATAGCATGCCACATACGAGGACGTCACATTTGTACACCAACATCAGAAAGGCAAATATAAAGGATAAATATAAATGTAAAAATTGTTCAAATAAATCATGTTAAGCATGATATAGTGTACACGTTTTCAAAAAAATCGAATAACTATAGTAAGAGCTTCGTATAAAGCTCAAATGTTTACAAATTCTTTACTGACAGCTCACAACATTATTGTTTCATCCACACATCTGAAGCCTTTCCATTCCATCTGGACAAAAACAAATGTAGGGTTGCTAATATCCCACAAACCAACTCTCTTCTAATCATCTCAACTTAGAGTTATAGATAATAAAACATTAAACTTCAAAGTTATTTCTTTTGGTTGATGATTGTAGTTTTTTCTTCTTCTATCGCTTTTAGAATCATAGATCTGTCATCTGCAGTTAGATAAGTTGAAATTGAACACTACATGAATTTACTCATGACTTTAATTAGTTCCATAGTTTATTGTGTCAATATCAATTAACATCAAGGTATAAAGAAAATTCTACAATATTTTTGAATGTTCAAGAAAGTTTGATCTTGATTTATGTGAAGTTTCTCTAAACATAAAGTAATTGATAGCTCAAAGTTTGATTGCCACGAATGATCAAAATATCAATCATAGGATATGTGGCAGAATCTCGAGTCCTTTAAAGCAAAACATGCTAATAAATTGAAACATAACTAATGTGTAATATGTGATATTCATTGAAGGACAGAGCTGGTTGCTCATGTTCAAGCAGTGGTTTTAGAGATCTCATCCTATATTTTGTGCACATCTTGACCCATTTATATGCAATATCAATAACAACATACCAGTAAAATTCCACAATGTGGGGTGTGAAAAGAATATAGTGTACACAGACCTTACCTAGAGATAGAAAAATTATTTCAATAGACCCTCGATTTAAAGGAACAACAGTCCCAAGCAGAGACTCATGCCCATGATCGAACCAAAATCTAGTTCCAGAGAAAGTAAATCTAGAAGTTAGAAGAGAAAAAACTTTCAAGACATTTATGAGCCATCTATGCATAAATAGTTTTACCTAAAAAGTTAATAATAGCATATTCTTGCCCCAAAAATTCTTACATGCTAAAAGAAAACCATCGTAATGAAAGTACCTTCTTTTTTCAACTTTTAAGAGTAGAATTTAGAAATTAAACTATACAATTGGATACAACAATTAAAGATGAGTATCAACTCACCAAATATCAATGAAAACTTACAATGGTGAACTAACTAATTTCACAGTGTGCTCATTTAATAAAGTATCTTTCTACTAGTACTTCATAAAAAGAGGGAAACATTTTACTCATCATCTCTATAAATAAATGATGTTGCTGCCTCAACAATCGCTCAATAGCAATGTATAAAGAAAAAAAATATTTATGCATAATAATGATAAAAAAATGTTTTAGAAGAATAAGGAATTGCTACTATTAAATTAGGTCTTAGGCTTAGCTCACACCCCAAAAGCTAGCTCAAAGGGGAGGGGAATTGCCCAAGTCATATAAGGAGTCCACCCATCTTACTAACCACCAATGTGAAACTTTTTCATTCTTTAACACTCCGCCTCTCTTTAACACCCCACATCACAGTAGTGCTTAGCATTTGGTGCGTTGACAATTTTGATTTTGGGGGGCTCCAACATTGGGTGAGATGGAACTTGACTCTGATACCATGTTAAATTAGACATTGGGCTTAACTCACACCACAAAAGTTAGCTCAAAAGGAGAGAGATTGCCCAAACCTTATAAGGAGTCCACCCATCTCACAAACCACCAATGTTGGACACTTCTCATTCTTTAACACCCTACCTCACACCTAGTGCTTACCATCTGGTGCGTGGAGAATTTTGATTTTGAAGGGCTCCAACATTGGGTGAGATGAAACTTACCTCTGATACCATGTTAAATTAGACCTCGAGCATAACTCACGCCCCAAAAGCTAAATTAAAGGGCGGGGG